>NC_139990.1:76932591-77025091 GCF_964263955.1 Coregonus lavaretus
GCAGAGAGCTGGGACCAAAGTAACAAAGCCTACCATCAGTAACACAATACGCCGCCAGGGACTCAAATCCTGCAGTGCCAGACGTGTCCCCCTGCTTAAGCCAATACATGTCCAGACCCGTCTGAAGTTTGCTAGAGTGCATTTGGATGATCCAGAAGAGGATTGGGAGAATGTCATATGGTCAGATGAAACCAAAGTATAACTTTTTGGTAAAACCTCAACTCGTCGTGTTTGGAGGACAAAGAATGCTGAGTTGCATCCAAAGAACGCCATACCTACTGTGAAGCATGGGGGTGGAAACATCATGCTTTGGGGCTGTTTTTCTGCAAAGGGACCAGGACGACTGATCCGTGTAAAGGAAAGAATGAATGGGGCCATGTATCGTGAGATTTTTAGTGAAAACCTCCTTCCATCAGCAAGGGCATTGAAGATGAAACGTGGCTGGGTCTTTCAGCATGACAATGACCCCAAACACACCGCCGGGGCAACGAAGGAGTGGCTTCGTAAGAAGCATTTCAAGGTCCTGGAGTGGCCTAGCCGGTCTCCAGATCTCAACCCCATAGAAAATCTTTGGAGGGAGTTGAAAGTCTGTGTTGCCCAGCGACAGCCCCAAAACATCACTGCTCTAGAGGAGATCTGCATGGAGGAATGGGCCAAAATACCAGCAACAGTGTGTGAAAACCTTGTGAAGACTTACAGAAAACGTTTGACCTGTGTCATTGCCAACAAAGGGTATATAACAAAGTATTGAGAAACTTTTGTTATTGACCAAATACTTATTTTCCACCATAATTTGCAAATAAATTCATAAAAAATCCTACAATGTGATTTTCTGGATTTTTTTTCTCATTTTGTCTGTCATAGTTGACGTGTACCTATGATGAAAATTACAGGCCTCTCTCATCTTTTTAAGTGGGAGAACTTGCACAATTGGTGGCTGACTAAATACTTTTTTTCCCCACTGTAATTTGGGAGAATTCAAGGGAGAATGTGAAACTAGGGGGCGTTTAAACAGATAGCCTTTGGAATACAGGGACTCCTCAAAGAAGAATGTATCAGGCAGCAGGATCAAGTATTAGAAATGTGTATTAAGAATGAGTGGTGAAACATAATGTTAATAGGATGTTTTGGATTGGAAATTAACTCAACTGAACTGTTATGATCTGTCCTTTCCTGAGGTTACTACGGATGGTGTCGTAATGCATAGCAGAGATAATTTGGTCCAGAACTGTGTAAACCTCAATAAAAACCAAGAACCCTCTACCCGGCTGAAGAGGAGCAACAAAGGCGTTGAAGACGTTCCTGTCCGACACCACCTCTGCCAGGAGACCTGAATCCAGCATCAAATCAAACAATCAATTGCCTTCTCTTTTGTGCCTTTTCTCTCAAGAATGTGACAGGAGTCCATGTGGAGTGAGCAGGAGGAAAGATCTATGCCAATACAACGTTCTGCATAGTTACTGGTTGGCAAAATGGACAAAACAGAATGATGGTGGAGGTGGGGCGGCTCAGGTTTTTATTTATTTATTTCACCTTTATTTAACCAGGTAAGCCAGTTGAGAACAGGTTCTCATTTACAACTGCGACCTGGCCAAGATAAAGCAAAGTAGTGCAATAAAAACAACACAGAGTTACATATGGGGTAAAAAACATAAAGTCAGAAATACAACAGAAAATATATATACAGTGTGTGCAAATGTAGCAAGTTATGGAGGTAAGGCAATAAATAGGCTATAGTGCAGAATAATTACAATAGTATTAACACTGGAATGCTAGATGTGCAAGAGATTATGTGCAAATAGAGATACTGGGGTGCAAAAGAGCAAAATAAATAACAATATAGGGATGAGGTAGTTGGGTGGGCTAATTTCAGATGGGCTGTGTACAGGTGCAGTGATCGGTAAGGTGCTCTGACAACTGATGCTTAAAGTTATTGAGGGAGATAAGAGTCTCCAGCTTCAGAGATTTTTGCAATTCGTTCCAGTCATTGGCAGCAGAGAACTGGAAGGAATGGCGGCCAAAGGAGGTGTTGGCTTTGGGAATGACCAGTGAGATATACCTGCTGGAGCGCAGACTACGGGTGGGTGCTGCTATGGTGACCAATGAGCTAAGATAAGGCGGGGATTTGCCTAGCAGTGATTTATAGATGGCCTGGAGCCAGTGGGTTTGACGACGAACATGTAGTGAGGACCAGCCAACAAGAGCGTACAGGTCACAGTGGTGGGTAGTGTATGGGGCTTTGGAGACAAAACGGATGGCACTGTGATAGACTACATCCAATTTGCTGAGTAGAGTGTTGGAGGCTATTTTGTAAATGACATCGCCGAAGTCAAGGATCGGTAGGATAGTCAGTTTTACAAGGGCATGTTTGGCAGCATGAGTGAAGGAGGCTTTGTTGCGAAATAGGAAGCCGATTCTAGATTTAACTTTGGATTGGAGATTCTTTATGTGAGTCTGGAAGTTGAGTTTACAGTCTAACCAGACACCTAGGTATTTGTAGTTGTCCACATACTCTAGGTCAGACCCGTCGAGAGTGGTGATTCTAGTCGGGTGGGCGGGTGCCAGCAGCGTTCGATTGAAAAGCATGCATTTAGTTTTACTAGTGTTTAAGAGCAGTTGAAGGCTACTGAAGGATTGTTGTATGGCATTGAAGCTCGTTTGCAGGTTTGTTAACACAGTGTCCAATGAAGGGCCAGATGTATACAAAATGGTGTCGTCTGCGTAGAGGTGGATCTGAGAGTCACCAGCAGCAAGAGCGACATCATTGATATACACTGAGAAAAGTGTCGGCCCAAGAATTGAACCCTGTGGCACCCCCATAGAGACTGCCATAGGTCCAGACAACAGGCCCTCCGATTTGACACACTGAACTCTATCTGAGAAGTAGTTGGTGAACCAGGCGAGGCAGTCATTTGAGAAATCAAGGCTATTTAGTCTGCCAATAAGAATGCGGTGGTTGACAGAGTCGAAAGCCTTGGCCAGGTCGATGAAGACGGCTGCACAGTACTGTCTATTATCAATCGCGGTTATAATATCGTTTAGGACCTTGAGCGTGGCTGAAGTGCACCCGTGACCAGCTCGGAAACCGGATTGCATAGCGGAGAAGGTACGGTGGTATTCGAAATGGTCGATGATCTGTTTGTTAACTTGGCTTTCGAATACTTCGAAAGGCAGGGCAGGATGGATATAGGTCTGTAGCAGTTTGGATCTAGAGTGTCACCCCCTTTGAAGAGGGGGATGACCGCGGCAGCTTTCCAATCTCTGGGGATCTCAGACGTTATGAAAGAGAGGTTGAACAGACTAGTAATAGGGGTTGCGACAATTTCGGCGGCTAGTTTTAGAAAGAAAGGGTCCAGATTGTCTAGCCCAGCTGATTTGTAGGGGTCCAGATTTTGCAGCGCTTTCAAAACATCAGCTGTCTGAATTTGTGTGAAGGAGAAGCGGGGGGGGCATGGGCAAGTTGCAGCAGAGGGTGCAGAGTTGGTGGCCGGGTTAGTGGTAGCCAGATGGAAAGCATGGCCAGCTGTAGCAAAATGCTTGTTGAAATTCTCGATTATTGTAGATTTATCGGTGGTGATAGTGTTTCCTAGCCTCAGTGCAGTGGGCAGCTGGGAGGAAGTGCTCTTATTCTCCATGGACTTTACAGTGTCCCAAAACTTTTTGGAGTTAGTGCTACAGGATGCAAATTTCTGTTTGAAAAAGTTAGCCTTTGCTTTCCTGACTGCTTGTGTATATTGGTTCCTAACTTCCCTGAAAAGTTGCATATCGCGGGGGCTATTTGATGCTAATGCTGTACGCCACAGGATGTTTTTGTGCTGGTCAAGGGCAGTCAAGTCTGAGGAGAACCAGGGGCTATATCGGTTCTTAGTTCTGTATTTTTTGAATGGGGCATGTTTATTTAAGATTGAGAGGAAATTACTTTTAAGGAACAACCAGGCATCCTCTACTGACGGAATGAGATCTATATCCATCCAGGATACCTGGGCCAGGTCAATTAGGAAGGCCTCCTCGCTAAAGTGTTTTAGGGAGCGTTTGACAGTGATGAGGGGTGGTCGTTTGACCGCGGACCCGTTACGGACGCAGGCAATAAGGCAGTGATCGCTGAGATCCTGGTTGAAGACAGCTGAGGTGTATTTAGAGGGTATGTTAGTCAGGATGATATCTATGAGGGTACCCATGTTTACGGATTTAGGGTTGTACCTGGTAGGTTCGTTGATAATTTGCGTGAGGTTGAGGGCATCTAGCTTGGATTGTAGGATGGCTGGGGTATTAAGCATATCCCAATTTAGGTCACCAAGCAGTACAAACTCTGAGGATAAATGGGGGGCAATCAATTCACATATGGTGTCCAGGGCACAGCTGGGGGCTGAGGGGGGTCTGTAGCAAGCGGCAACAGTGAGAGACTTATTTCTGGAAAGGTGGATTTTTAGAAGTAGAAGCTCAAACTGTTTGGGCACATACCTGGATAGTATGATAGAGCTCTGCAGGCTATCTCTACAGTAGATTGCAACTCCACCCCCTTTGGCAGTTCTATCTAGACGGAAAATGTTATAGTTGGGGATGGAAATTTCAGAATTTTTGGTGGCCTTCCTGAGCCAGGATTCAGACACTGCTAGAACATCAGGGTTGGCAGAGTGTGCTAACGCAGTGAATAACTCAAACTTAGGAAGTAGACTTCTGATATTTATGTGCAAGAAACCAAGACTTTTGCGATTACAGAAGTCATCAAATGATAGCGCCTGGGGAGTAGGAGTGATACTGAGGGCTGCAGGGCCTGGGTTAGCCTCTACATCACCAGAGGAACAGAGGAGGACTAGAATAAGGATACGGCTAAAGGCTTTAAGAACTGGTCTTCTAGTGCGTTGGGTACATAGAATAAAGGGGGCAGATTTCCGGGTGTTATAGAAAAGATTCAGGGCATTATGTACAGACAAGGATATGGAAGGATATGTGTAAAGTGGAGGTAAACCTAAGCGTTGGGTAACAATGAAAGAGATAGCATCGCTGGAGGCATCAATTGAGTCGGTCTCCGCGTGTATAGGGGGAGGGGCAAAGGAGCTATCTAAGGCAGGTTTAGCTAGGCTGGGGGGTCTACAGTGATATAGTACAATTAGAAATAACCGAAACAACAATAAACTAACCATGTTTGGGCTGAGGCTAAACATAAACAGGATGTAGTACCGTAAAAAGGAACAGTCCAGCAGATATCAGCTGTATAGCTGAGTTATCATAAGGTCCGGTGGTGAAGCACTAGTGAGTAAGAGGCCACGGCTAGCGTGTGCTAGCGGGCCAGGGCTAGCAGATGGATGGAATCTTCGTGGTTAACGTCGTAACCACATCAGACGATTTCGTCGGCAGACCAGTCGTGTAGGATCGGCGGGGCTCCGTGTCAACACTAGGTGGTCCCGTCCGGTTGACAGAGAGGTAGATAGCCGGGAGATGGGCCTAGCTCAGGATGATTAGCCAGACCACAGCGCCCGTTTTGTTGTAGCCAGCTGGTAGCGATGAATCCGGAGTTAAAGGTCCAGTGATTCAGTGATTCCGGCGGAAAAACTGATATGTTCTGGGTCGGTAACGCGCTGTGCAGACTGGCCGAATATCCGGTGATCAATGTCCAGTGATTAAAATTAATCCCGCGGAAAAAAATCCAATGTTCTGGGTGAAACACCGCTAGCTGTGGCTAATAGCAAGTAGCTAGTTCAGTAGCTAGTTCAGTTTAGTGAGTAAGAGGCCACGGCTAGCGTGTGCTAGCGGGCCAGGGCTAGCAGATGGATGGAATCTTCGTGGTTAACGTCGTAACCACATCAGACGATTTCGTCGGCAGACCAGTCGTGTAGGATCGGCGGGGCTCCGTGTCAACACTAGGTGGTCCCGTCCGGTTGACAGAGAGGTAGATAGCCGGGAGATGGGCCTAGCTCAGGATGATTAGCCAGACCACAGCGTCCGTTTTGTTGTAGCCAGCTGGTAGCGATGAATCCGGAGTTAAAGGTCCAGTGATTCAGTGATTCCGGCGGAAAAACTGATATGTTCTGGGTCGATAACGCGCTGTGCAGACTGGCCGAATATCCGGTGATCAATGTCCAGTGATTAAAATTAATCCCGCGGAAAAAAATCCAATGTTCTGGGTGAAACACCGCTAGCTGTGGCTAATAGCAAGTAGCTAGTTAGCTGGCTAGCTAGTTTCAACTGGAGATTCTAGATTCTAGATAAAGGTAAGTCAATAATAGAATCCGTTCCACATTGAGTGAGGCGGGTTGCAGGAAAGTATATCTTGTAGAAGGATGAAAAGTCTGATAGGGAAATATGTACGAAAAATAGGGTATTTACAGGCTATTTACAGACATACGATAAAAACACAACTGCACTACTACGCCATCTTGTAATTGTGGTGTGACATTGGAATTGGGGCATTGCCATGGGCAATCCAAGATGAACTATGAAGCTATCTGAAGGACATAAGGAGGACGCCAGAAGATTGAGCGCTGGTAGAGGAAGGGAGTGTTGGTTGAGGTAGTATGTTGAATTGAGGAGTTATTATACACTGCTAAATTGATAGTAATTTAGACTAGGAATGCATTAAGATACTGATCTGTTGTAATTCTCGTTATGAGGAAGGTAATGCTAAAATTATGGATAATATAAAGGTACATTCTGTTAGTGTCAATATGTGCCGAGGTGAGAGTTTTAACTTTGAATGATGGAACCAAGGTGACTGGCTAAGAATTGTCATTCTAAATTTGTTTTGGGTAATTAATTTGAGTATGATTATGAATTGTAAGCTGACTGTTTGATCTGAATGAAGATATGTGAGTTAAAGATGTTGACACTATTCTTAAACATGTCCTAGGTAGTATGGTTAAAACAATGCTACGTTAGTTTTAATGTGTTAAGAGACTAACACTTATGTTGGAATTATTTTGAGTAGAACTAGTGATTTTTATCATGAGTATAACCTTGAATACAAAGATTGTGATTGATAGCATAAACATTATATACTTTTGTAAATTTATGGGATTAGTAATCCCATTAGGAGGGATATTATGTATATTCTTTAATAAATTAGAAGATAGGACTGGGTTAATCACAAACATTGAGTTAGAATTGTTTGGGCTAGGAATTTTATTGGGGCATTTCACTGTGTGTGTGGGGGAGTAGAGGAAAACTGCCCTAGGGTCAAAGTGCTTGCTCTTACTTAAATCCATGGCTGCCTTTTGTCTCTCTCTTCAAACATTGTGAAGAGAGCGGCACCAGGGTTGAATGGAGTTTGGGCTAGACCTTGGTCTCCTTGGTATCTTCTTGATTGATTACAGCATGATGGGGTGGGGTGTGTGTCACAAATTTAGGGCCTTGTCATATTGAGACTAAACATGAGTGTGTGTGCAAGACAGGGGAGCAGTGATTGGTTGGAGTAATAGTTCAGCCGTCCTCAGGGACAAAGGAAGTGGGCGGAGCAATAAAAGAGCGGGAAAACTGAAGAGGACTATATAAGATGGAGGGGGACCTTAAGAATGGGTGCTCCTCTGCAGACGGGTATCGGCTTTGTTGGAAACTTTTTAATAAAGTAATTTCTTGGTGCAACAAAAACTCTGTAAGACCTTATTTGTAATAAAGTATGGTGGTTATTTTCCACAACAAGTGTATGTAAACTTCTGACCCACTGGGAATGTGATGAAAGAAATAAAAGCTGAAATAAATCCTTCTCTCTACTATTACTCTGACATAAAGTGGTGATCCAAACTGACCTAAGACAGGGAATTTTTTACTAGGATTAAATGTCAGGAATTGTGAAAAACAGAGTTTAAATGTACTTGGCTGAGGTGTATGTAAACTTCTGACTTCAACTGTATCTAGAACTGGGACTCCAGTTCACCATCAGACACTACAGACTCCCTTTATCATCTATGATCTATATCATCATGTACACTGAGTGGACAAAACATTAAGAACACCTTCCTAATGTTGAGTTGCACCCCCTTTTGCCCTCAGAACAGCCTCAATTCGTCGGGCCATGGACTCTACAAGGCGTCGAAAGCGTTCCACAGGGATGCTGGCCCATGTTGACTCCAATGCTTCCCACAGTTGTGTCAGGTTGGCTGGATGTCCTTTGGGTGGTGGAGCAGTCTTGATACACACGGGACACTGTTGAACGTGAAAAACCCAGCAGCGTTGCAGTTCTTGACACACTCATACTGGTGTGCCTGGCACCTACTACCATACCCCGTTCACCCTCTGAATGGCACACATACACAATCCATTGACTCAATGCTTAAAAATCCTTCTTTAACCTGTCTCCTCCCCTTCATCTACACTGATTGAAGTGGATTTAACAAGTGACATCAATAAGGGATCATAGCTTTCACCTGGATTCACCTATTTTGTACACTCAGTGTATACTTCATAGTCAAAGGAACAATGTCCATGTTTGTACAACAAGCCTTGCTGTGCCTCAACATAATGTAATGTACTGCATTGGGGACACCTTAGCTTTTGATCCTCGCGTTACCTTGGCAACATTCAGGGAGCGCTTCAGTAATATATTTAAAGCTTTTTAGTGTTGTTGTTGTTTTTATCAGCAGAGCAGAACCCAAATCACCCAGAGTCCTTATCAATCATAATCATAGAGGATTATTAACGGATTACAAGTTAGACAGCAGGACACACAGTTAGATGTTATAAATTCAATCTGGTTAGAAGTTGCCCAGCAAACATGCTCACATTGGCACAATGTGGGCCCAGTGCTGGTTAAAACCTTGGCCCAATGTAAGCTGCCCACATTGGGTCGATGGGCCTTTGTTCATCAGCGCCACATTGGGCCCCAAGGCAGGTGGCCCCAAGGGCAGCCCTCACTTCTCCTGATATAGCCCACCCTTTGGATTGTCTGCCTGTTATTGTATCAGAAAGACAATAAAGCTGTTACTATTATATCTGTTTTTTAACAGAGAAACTTAAGTTTCTCAAACAGTATGTCACAGCAGGAGACCTGGCTCACAGGTTTTGTAGGTTGTGTGGAACTGAGTGTCTCGTCTGTGGATGAGGAGGTAGATAATTGGTATGTTTTGAAGAAGGCTGCAGTATAATCCTGTCAGAAGGCTGCAGTATAATCCAGTGAGAAGGCTGTAGTATAATCATGTGAGAAGGCTGCAGTATAATCCAGTGAGAAGGCTGTAGTATAATCCTGTGAGAAGGCTGCAGTATAATCCTGTCAGAAGGCTGCAATATAATCCTGTGAGAAGGCTGCAGTATAATCCTGTCAGAAAGTTCTAGTATAATCCTGTCAGAAGGCTGCAGTATAATCCTGTGAGAAGGCTGCAGTATAATCCTGTCAGAAGGCTGCAATATAATCCTGTGAGAAGGCTGCAGTATAATCCTGTGAGAAGGCTGCAGTATAATCTTGTCAGAAGGCTATAGTATAATCCTGTTAGAAGGCTGCAGTATAATCCTGTGAGAAGGCTGCAGTATAATCCTGTCAGAAGGTTCTAGTATAATCCTGTCAGAAGGCTGCAGTATAATCCTGTGAGAAGGCTGCAGTATAATCCTGTGAAAAGGCTGCAGTATAATCCTGTCAGAAGGCTGCAGTATAATCCTATCAGAAGGCTGCAGTATAATCCAGTGAGAAGGCTGCAGTATAATCCTGTGAGAAGGCTGCAGTGTAATCCTATCAGAAGGCTGCAGTATAATCCAGTGAGAAGGCTGTAGTATAATCCTGTCAGAAGGCTGTAGTATATTCTTGTGAGAAGGCTGCAGTATAATCCTGTGAGAAGGCTGCAGTATAATCCTGTCAGAAGGTTGTAGTATAATCCTGTCAGAAGGCTGTAGTATAATCCTGTCAGAAGGCTGCAGTATAATCCTGTCAGAAGGCTGTAGTATAATCCTGTCAGAAGGCTGCAGTATAATCCTGTCAGAAGGCTGTAGTATAATCCTGTCAGAAGGCTGCAGTATAATCCTGTCAGAAGGCTGTAGTATAATCCTGTCAGAAGGCTGTAGTATAATCCTGTCAGAAGGCTGCAGTATAATCCTGTCAGAAGTCTGTAGTATAATCATGTGAGAAGGCTGCAGTATAATCCTGTGAGAAGGCTGCAGTATAATCCTGTCAGAAGGCTGTAGTATAATCCTGTGAGAAGGCTGCAGTATAATCCTGTGAGAAGTCTGCAGTATAATCCTGTCAGAAGGCTGTAGTATAATCCTGTCAGAAGGCTGTAGTATAATCCTGTCAGAAGGCTTCAGTATAATCCTGTCAGAAGGCTGTAGTATAATCCTGTCAGAAGGCTGCAGTATAATCCTGTCAGAAGGCTGTAGTATAATCCTGTCAGAAGGCTGTAGCACTGTCTCCTGTGAGTTCAGAGTGCTGCCCTCTCCCCAAATCTCTTCATTATCTCTGGACCTGCTGTCCAGCACCACACACCTCCTCCACATAATCTTCCTTCTCCTCCAGCTCCTCCAACCCACACAGAACCAGACTCATACCTTCTCAAGCTAAATATCAGCACTATTATCTAGAGAGGGATAAGTAATAATAATATGTCATTTAGCAGACGCTTTTATCCAAAGCGACTTACAGTCATGCGTGCATACATTTTTGTGTATGGGTGGTCCCGGGGATCGAACCCACTACCTTGGCGTTACAAGCGCCGTGCTCTACCAGTTGAGCTACAGAGGACCACAAGTAGGGGGTGGAGAGAGAGAGAGGGAGATAAAGATACAGAGAGAGGGATATGGAGAAAGAGAGAGGGGGAGAGAGATACAGAGAGAGGGAAATGGAGAGGGGGGGAGATACAGAGAGAGGGAAATGGAAGGAGAGAGATACAGAGAAAGGGAAATGGAGAGAAACAGGGGGACAGAGATACAGAGAGGAAAATGGAGGGGGAGAGAGATACAGAGAGAGGGGAATAGAGAGAGAGGGGAAGAGAGATACAGAGAGAGGGAAATAGAGAGAGAGGGGGAGAGAGATACAGAGAGAGGGAAATGGAGAAAAGGAGGGAAAGAGAGCAACAGGGTTTCAGTGAGAGGGGGAGTAAATTAGAGAGAAAGAGAGCAACAGGGTTTCAGTGAGAGGGGGAGTAAATGAGAGAGAAAGACAAAGCATGCTGACCACCACCTCAGACATTCCCACTCCTCCACCCACCACCTCAGACATTCCCACTCCTCCACCCACCACCTCAGACATTCCCACTCCTCCACCCACCACCTCAGACATTCCCACTCCTCCACCCACCACCTCAGACATTCCCACTCCTCCACCCACCACCTCAGACATTCCCACTCCTCCACCCACCACCTCAGACATTCCCACTCCTCCACCCACCACCTTATCCAAAACTCTACTATGATGGTGTACAGCATAGGGATTATCTTCTACCCCCTCTCTTAACAAGGAAAAGTATGAGGTGAAACTCATGAGTATCCATAGTTACTGAAGGGAACCCCAACATGCTGTGTCAGGCTAGATTCACTCACATACTATTTCCCCACTGGGCACAGACGTCAATTCAACTTCTATTCCACGTTGGTTCAACGTAATTTCATTGAAATGACGTGGAAACAACGTTGATTCAACCAGTGTGTGCCCAGTGGGTCTCTCTCTCGCTCTCTCTTTCTCTCTCTCTCTCCCTTTCTCTCTCTCTCTCTCTCTCTCTCTCTCTCTCTCTCTCTCCCTTTCTCTCTCTCTCTCTCCCTCTCTCTCTCTCTCTCTCTCTCTCTCTCTCTCTCTCTCTCTCTCTCTCTCTCTCTCTCTCTCTCTCTCTCTCTCTCTCTCTCTCTCTCTCTCTCTCTCTCTCTCTCTCTCTCTCTCTCCCTCTCTTTCTCTCTCTCTCTCCCTTTCTCTCTCTCTCTCTCTCTCTCCAGGGTTAATTTAGTGTTCAGTGCACCACTTTATTGATTATAATAGTTTTATGGGAAATAAAATAATAAAATCCCCCTGTGAGTGAGAGACTTAACAGTTTTCATCTGGCAGTAGCAGGGCTCAGTGTTTAAATGGCATTCTGGCTGACAGCGTCATATGGCTTGGCTAATAATAATACATTGGCTGGTTTTGATTGTTTTGGCCTGAGACCCGATAAGAACATGATTACACTGCTTATCATTGAACGTTTTTTAGACCGTCTGGGAAAGAGAAGGGATTTAGAGGAGTGTGGAAATGGAGCTTGACCTTGAAGGTGCTGGCTGTGTCTCGTATAAAATGCTTAACACCTGTGTTAAAACTTGTCCTGTTTTTCGGAGAATCAATGAAATGTAAAGGTTGAGACATGGATGATTAAATTCCAACAAGTTAAGAAGCTCATTTAAAGTTCAGGTTTTATGGAGGTACTATAATATGAAGAAATTAAACAGCCATAACAGAAAGTTAACTACTAAAATATAAAGAAATTAAACAGCCATAACAGAAAGTTAACAAAGACAAAGTGGTCTGATTCTTGTACGGTATGTTGATGTGTTGAGGTGTCCTCTCTTCCTGTGGGAATATGTTGTGGGAATGTTTCAGTTACAAATTGTTTTAAGGCCATGGCCGTGAATACAGAGTTTTTCCAGAAATCTCTTTCTCCAAGCTAAGGATCCGGATCATGTTCTGGGCGTGTTATTTAACACACACTGCATAGCTGCTAATTCCCCCTCCCATCATGTTTCTCTCTTTACTCACGCTCTGCTGAACCATGATGATGTAGCCTATGTCTCTGCCTCATATTTCTGAACAGCTTAAATAAAAACCCTGCGTAATTTGAATGAACATTCAAGGCTATTATGAAGGCTGCAACTTTCTGTGTCTGTTGTAATGAATATTGCAGTTGCTCAAGCAGGATGCAGTCCCTACACATTGAATTGGAGCAAAAACAATCCGCTTTTTGTGTAATTGTCTGCATCACTTCCAATCCCCCATATGTTTATATACATATACATACATACACACATACATACATATAAATACATTTATACAGTGGGAAGAACAAGTATTTGATACACTGCCGATTTTGCAGGTTTTCCTACTTACAAAGCATGTAGAGGTCTGTAATTTTTATCATAGGTACACTTCAACTGTGAGAGACGGAATCTGTTCTCCACTCATTACCTGTATTAACTGCACCTGTTTGAACTCGTTACCTGTATAAAATACACCTGTCCACACACTCAATCAAACAGACTCCAACCTCTCCACAATGGCCAAGACCAGAGAGCTGTGTAAGGACATCAGGGATCAATTTGTAGACCTGCACAAGGCTGGGATGGGCTACAGGACAACAGGCAAGCAGCTTGGTGAGAAGGCAACAACTGTTGGCGCAATTATTAGAAAATGGAAGAAGTTCAAGATGACGATCTCACCTCGTGGGGCATCAATGATCATGATGAAGGTGAGGGATCAGCCCAGAACTACACGGCAGGACCTGGTCAATGACCTGAAGAGAGCTGGGACCACAGTCTCAAAGAAAACCATTAGTAACACACTACGCCATCATGGATTAAAATCCTGCAGCG
This sequence comes from Coregonus lavaretus, assembly GCF_964263955.1. NCBI lineage: Eukaryota > Metazoa > Chordata > Actinopteri > Salmoniformes > Salmonidae > Coregonus > Coregonus lavaretus. The sequence goes on from NC_139990.1 coordinate 76,946,056, forward strand.
CATGCAAGGTCCCCCTGCTCAAGCCAGCGCATGTCCAGGCCCGTCTGAAGTTTGCCAATGACTATCTGTATGATCCAGAGGAGGAATGGGAGAAGGTCATGTGGTCTGATGAGACAAAAATAGAGCTTTTTGGTCTAAACTCCACTCGCCGTGTTTGGAGGAAGAAGAAGGATGAGTACAACCCCAAGAACACCATCCCAACCGTGAAGCATGGAGGTGGAAACATCATTCTTTGGGGATGCTTTTCTGCAAAGGGGACAGGACGACTGCACCGTATTGAGGGGAGGATGGATGGAGCCATGTATCGCGAGATCTTGGCCAACAACCTCCTTCCCTCAGTAAGAGCATTGAAGATGGGTCATGGCTGGGTCTTCCAGCATGACAACGACCCGAAACACACAGCCAGGGCAACTAAGGAGTGGCTCCGTAAGAAGCATCTCAAGGTCCTGGAGTGGCCTAGCCAGTCTCCAGACCTGAACCCAATAGAAAATCTTTGGAGGGAGCTGAAAGTCTGTATTGCCCAGCGACAGCCCCGAAACCTGAAGGATCTGGAGAAGGTCTGTATGGAGGAGTGGGCCAAAATCCCTGCTGCAGTGTGTGCAAACCTGGTCAAGACCTACAGGAAACGTATGATCTCTGTAATTGCAAACAAAGGATTCTGTACCAAATATTAAGTTCTGCTTTTCTGATGTATCAAATACTTATGTCATGCAATAAAATGCAAATTAATTACTTAAAAATCATACAATGTGATTTTCTGGATTCCGTCTCTCACAGTTGAAGTGTACCTATGATAAAAATTACAGACCTCTACATGCTTTGTAAGTAGGAAAACCTGCAAAATCGGCAGTGTATCAAATACTGTATAAATACATATATATACATATCCTTTTAAAAAATATATTTTCCTTTATTACTTTCCAACCCCACCACCCCTTCCCTAATTGGAGTAAACTAGTGAACAACAACGCTTAGGTCTCTACTTCCAGCTTATACATACCATATACATTTTATTGACACAGTCAATTTTACAATAATTATATTTTGTTTGTTTATACATTTTCATGTCACTCCAGTTTGCTTCTATATGCCATATCTTTCAAACTGTGCTCATTCACAAAAGTTGTAAACCTATATACTTGGACACAGTATGTTTTACATTAGTTATCTTGTTGTTATTAGTTGTTGTTAGTTGTTATTAGTCCCATTCTTCAGCTCCAATCAACCCCTCCAATCTATCTCTTAACACCATCCATATAGGATTTCTATTTGCCATATATTTTTCAACTGTACTGTGATGTTTTACAAAAGTTCTGAACCCTTTTATTTTCATTGTTTCTACAGATTGTAAACTGAAAATAAACATTTTTGCTAAAATGATTATTATATTATTGATCGATTGACTATGACTTTACAGATCACCCAGTAGTGCTATCTGCAGGGTTAGCTCCAGGTAAATATTGCAATCCTTCAGCCATTCCTGGATCTGTGACCAAAAACAAGCTACAAATGGACAGTACCAAAACAAATCTAATGATTCTGTCTCTTCGCAGCAAAATCTGCAGAGCTGGGAAGATTGTATCCCCCTTCTAAATAACAATCTATTGGTATCAAAAATTTGGTATAATCATTTAAATTGAAAAAGTTTTTTCAATTTAAATCATTTTGCGTATCAGTTCATAAACCATTTGCCATGGAATCGGTACGTCAGAAATCTCTTCCCAACTATTTTGCAATCTATATGGGACGGTTGTCAATCCTTTGGTCCTTGAATGAAACTGGTATACTTTTTTATTTATCAAAATTTTCTTTAACCAATTATGGTCTTTAATGCAGGGCCGACAGACAAGTTCCTAACTTTCTCCTCCTTCCACTTTCCTCTTCCATTTTTGCAGTAATGCTGCAATTATTTGGTTGTGATTTTGGGTAGAGCAGACATTTCCATATGTTTTTGTTAGCTGCATGTGCGACATAACTCCACCAGTCCTACCGATGATGTCATTTATGAAGGTTTTACCTTCTTTTTTTTTTTATTCAATTTTTATTTTTATTTTTATCAATTAGTATATTTGAGTTTAACCACAATATTTGTTGCATTATTTGTTCTGTCATTTCTGGAGGATTAAATTGAAATTGCAACCAACTTTCTATGGCTTGTTTTTTAAATAGTGATATTTGGGAGATGATTTCCTTTTCAAATAACTGAAAGTGAGAGGTTGTAATCTGAATAAAGGGAAAAAGGCCATTCTTGAACATGGAGTGAGACAATCTTACTAATTTGCTAGAGAACCAGTTCAGATTTAAGTATAACTTTTGTATGACTGAAGCTTTTAGTGATAGGTCTAATGCTTTAATATTTAATCATTTCTGTCCTCCAAATTCATATTCATTATATAAATAGGCCCGTTTAATTTTGTCTGGCTTGCCGTTCCAAATAAAATGCAATTTCTTTTCTCATATAATTTTAAAAACGGTTTGCTTGGTGTAGGCAAGACCATAAGCAAATAGGTAAACTGGGATAATACTAAATAGTTAATCAGGGTGATTTTTCCACAAATAGACAGGTATTTACCTTTCCATGGTAGCAAGATCTTATCTATTTTTGCTAACTTTCTATTAAAATTTATTGGAGTGAGATCATTTCTTTCTTTTGGGATATGTATTCTGAGTATATCCAGATCACCATCAGACCATTGTATTGGTAAACTACATGGTAATGTACAAATTGTATTTGTTAGTGATCCAAAACGTAATATAGTACATTATTCATAATTTGGTTGTAATCCAGAGAGGTTGGAAAATGTATCTAGATCCTCTATGAGGCTGTGGAGGGATTCAAGTTGTGGATTAAAAAAAAAACATGAATCATCAGCGTACAATGACACATTTGTTTTTAAGCCCTGGATTTCTAATCCCTTGATATTATTGTTGGATCTGATTTTAATAGCTAACATCTCGATGGCCATAATAAATAGATATGCCGATAGTGGACAACCTTGTTTTACTCCTCTTGACAGTTTAAAACTTTCGGAGAAATAGCCATTATTTACAATTTTACACCTATGGTTACTATACATGATTTTAACCCATTTTATAAGAGATTCTCCACAATTGAAATGCTCCAGGCATTTATAGATAAACTCCAGTCGTACTTGATCAAAAGCCTTTTCAAAGTCAGCTATGAATAGCAGGCCTGGTTTCCCAGATTTTTCATGGTGTTCTATTGTTTCCAGTACTTGCCTTATATTATCTCCAATGAATCGTCCATGTAAAAAACCTGTCTGATTAGAATGAATAATGTCCGACAATACCTTTTTAATTATATGCGCTATACATTTTGCTAGAATATTTTGCATCACAACACTGAAGTGTAAGGGGCCTACAATTTTTTTATGGACTGGATCTTTATATTTCCCACTTGTATCCTGTTTCAGTAATAATAAGATCAGACCTTCTTCTTGAGTGTCTGATAATCTACCATTTACACAGGAGTGGTTAAAACATGCTAATAACGGTCCTCTGAGTATATAAAAAAAGGTTTGGTGTACCTCAACTGGTATGCCATCCAAACCTGGAGTTTTCCTGGACTTAAAGTCTATAATTGCATCCAGAAGTTCGTCCTCTGTAATTTCATCTTCACATGAGTCTTTCTGTATGGCTGTTAATTTTACATTATCAATAGAAACAAAATCGCTACAATTAGCTTCAGTTAGAGGAGATGGGCGTACTGCATTAGCATCGAACAGCCCCCGCGATATGCAACTTTTCAGGGTAGTCAGGAACCAATATACACAATCAGTTAGGAAAGCAAAGGCTAGCTTTTTCAAACAGAAATTTGCATCCTGTAGCACTAACTCCAAAAGCACTTTTTAAACTTTTGGTGCCAACGAGAATGACATAAGAAAGAAAGTCAAGACGACTAGCTTGATTGAGCCTCCACCTTGTATATCTCACTAGGTCAGAATATTTAAGCCTCCATATATCCACTAGTTCTAATGTATCCATGACATTCATGATTTCCTTAAGAGCATGAGGGTGATAGTTTGTAGCGTGATTTCCTTTACGGTCCATTAAGCTATTTAAAACAGTATTATAATCTCCCACCATAATAATAGAGTCTTGTATTGCTTGCAGGGTTGATAAATTATTATACATATTTTCAAAGAAGCGTGGATCATCATTATTTGGTCCGTAAAGGTTAATGAGCCATATCTGTTTATGGTCCAATAACATATTTAAAATCATCCATCTAACTTGCGGATCTGTTTGGACAATTTGCACATTCGGATCAAAATTACTGTTAATTAATATCATCACCCCTTTTGAGTGTCTTTGCCAATGGGAGAAGTATATTTCGCCCCCCAGTCCGTTTTCCACACATCTTCATCTAGAATTGTTGAATGAGTTTCCTGTGAACAATAGATATTATATTCCTTCTCTTTGAGGTAAATATTGTTCTTCTTTTCTTATTTTTCTTATTACCTGCTTATTACATTTATAACTGGCTATACTTATTTCACCATTTACCATAATGAGATACAAGTTTCAAATCTATTTATCATAATATATGTTTGTAAACTCCACATTAAAAAGTACCATAGTGATTGAGTGTCCATATAGCTGTATCATGATATTTGCATTGCTACTAAGTAAACCTCCAACTGTTCTCCACTATTCCCCCCGCTAAAGCCCCTCCCCATCCCTGGTTGGGTTGTCATCCCAGTGACCGGCAGACCACCCCCGTCCCCCCGTATCCCTAGGCCCGCTGAGAGGCCAGGACCCATCCTTTGAAAACAGCACACAGTGCCATACACAAAACAGATGCAGGTCAACCGCCAAACAAGTTATTTTTTTCATTTCACTTCACCAATTTGGACTATTTTGTGTATGTCCATTACATGAAATCCAAATAAAAATCAATTTAAATTACAGGTTGCAATGCAACAAAATAGGAAAAATATTTTTGCAAGGCACTGTAAGCTGGGGAGTTTTTGAGTTGTTCAGTCAGTTTCCTCTTGATTGCTAGCAATAGCATAAATTCCTAGTTTCACAGTGTTATCTGACAAAGGTATTGATGTGAGTTTCTGTGCCTCTGCCTCCCCACACATTGTTTTCACCATATCAATTGCGGCCAGTGTGATGAAAGGGTTCATTCAAATTGTTAATTGTGCGCATGTGCTAGAGCATGAGGGCAGTTGGGAACATGGTTACTTAGCATTCAGTCGCATGTCGTTTGTTACTTGGCATTTCTGTTATTAAAGGTGGTTACACATTGAAAAGAACCTACGGATAAAATTATTTTATATCTTAGATATAACCAAGGTCATTACAGCCGGTAATATCAAAGTGTCTGCAATAGTGTGTGGTTTCATAGTTTAGCGGGCTTAGCCATTCACTGTGGGAATGATTCAAGCTTTCTGCTCCATTGATTGCGGAAGCATTAACACATATATTTAACTTGACAATTATATCGAGTTCTATCCCTGGAGTTTGGAAGACGGCCCATGTGCTTCCTTTACATAAAGGTGGCGACCTGAGTGATCTAAATAATTATCGTCCCATTTCCAAACTCTCCTGCCTAGCAAAAATCCTGGAATAATTTATGAATACTCTGCTTAGATCCCTTTTAACTGCTGCATCTGAATGTAAAACAGTTCAGACCAGGGCATAGTACCAGCTCTGCTAGTTCTATGGTTTTAAATGATGTCATAAATGGTTTAGATGCGAAGAAACACTGTGCTGCCCTCTTCATTGACCTGTCCAAGGCTTTCGACGCTGTGGATCACATCTTACTTATTCAGAAACTCTCTACGATTGGCTTAGATCGGGCTGCTTGTAGCTGGTTTGAGAATTATTTAAAAGACAGAACACAGCGTGTACTTACTGATGGCGTTAAATCAGGATTTTTAGACATAACAAAAGGTGTCCCACAGGGTTCGATTCTTGGTCCAGTTCTTTTCCCTATTTATATTAACAGCATTTGATCTGTCTGCACAAACCTGTAACTTTCATCTATACACAGATGACACTGTTGTATACACTACTGCCCCTACGGCAGCTCAGACTCTGTTGACTCTTCAGTCTGCTTTTACTACCTTGCAGAAAGCCTTGGTTGACCTGAAGTTGGTACTAAATGCTGGTAAAACCAAGTACATGTTATTTTCCAAATCATGCAATAATGTAACTGATGATTTGTGCATAAGTACATTAGATGGCGCCCCCATTGATCGTGTCCCCGCCTATAAATATCTGGGCATCTGGATTGACGAAAAGCTATCTTTTAAAAAGCATGTTGACGAGTTAGTCAATAAATTAAGAATTAAGTTGGGCTTCTATAGGAATAGGGCTTGCCTTTCATTAAGTAGTAGAAAACAGATCATTCAGTCTACAGTCGTTGGTCAAAAGTTTTGAGAATTACACAAGTATTGGTCTCCACAAAGTTTGCTGCCTCAGTGTTGATTATGGTAATTTGCATATACTCCAGAATGTCATAAAGAGTGATCAGATGAATTGCAATTAATTGCAAAGTCCCTCTTTGCCATGAAAATTACTTAATCCCCCAAAAACATTTCCACTGCATTTCAGCACTGCCACAAAAGGACCAGCTGCCATCATGTCACTGATTGTCTCGTTAACACAGGTGAGAGTGTTGACGAGGACAAGGCTGGAGATCACTCTGTCATGCTGATTGAGTCAGAATAATAGACTGGAAGCTTTAAAAGGAGGGTGGTGCTTGAAATCATCGTTCTTCCTCTGTCAACCATGGTTACCTGCGAGGAAACACGTGCTGTCATCATTGCTTTGCACAAAAAGGGCTTCACAGGCAAGGATATTGCTGCTATTAAGATTGCACCTAAATCAACCATTTATTGGATCATCAAGATCTTCAAGGAGAGAGGTTCAATTGTTGTGAAGAAGGCATCAGGGTGCCCAAGAAAGTCCAGCAAGCGCCAGGACCGTCTCCTAAAGTTGATTCAGCTGCGGGATCGGGGCACCACCAGTGCAGAGCTTGCTCAGGAATGGCAGCAGGCAGGTGCAAGTGAATTTGCACGCACAGTGAGGTGAAGACTTTTGGAGGATGGCCTGGTGTCAAGAAGGGCAGCAAAGAAGCCACTTCTCTCCGGGAAAAACATCAGGGACAGACTGATATTCTGCAAAAGGTACAGGGATTGGACTGCTGAGGATTGGGGTAGAGTCATTTTCTCTGATGAATCCCCTTTCTGATTGTTTGGGCCATCCTTAAAACACCTTGTCCGGAGAAGACAAGGTGAGCGTTACCATCAGTCCTGTGTCATGCCAACAGTAAAGCATCCTGAGACCATGATGGAGGCACCTTGCCATAAGGCAAAAGTGATAACTAAGTGGCTCGGGGAACAAAAGATCGACATTTTGGGTCCATGGCCAGGAAACTCCCCAGACCTTAATCACATTGAGAACTTGTGGTCAATCCTCAAGAGGCGGGTGGACAAACAAAAACCCACAACTTCTGACAAACTCCAAGCATTGATTATGCAAGAATGGGCTGCCATCAGTCAGGATGTGGCCCTGAAGTTAATTGACAGCATGCCAGGGTGGATTGCAGAGGTCTTGAAAAAGAAGGGTCAACACTGCAAATATTGCCAAAACAAATGATCTAATGATTCTGTCTCTTCACAGCAAAATCTGCAGAGCTGGGAAGATTGTATCCCCCATATAAATAACATTCTATTGGTAGCAAGAATTTTATATAATAATTTAAATTGAAAGATTCTAATTTTTGAATCCAGTGTCGTTTTGCGTGTCAGTTCATAAACCCTATGCCATGGGATCGGTACGTCAAAGATCTCTTCCCAACTATTTTGCAATCTATATGGGACGGCTGTCAATCCTTTGGTCCTTAAGTGAAACTGATATACTTTTTTATTTATCACAGTTTTCCTTAACCAATTATGTTCTTTAATGCAAGGCCGACAGACAAGTTCCTTACTTTCTCCCCCTTCCACTTTCCTCTTCCACTTTTGCGGTAAGGCTGCAATTATTTGGTTGTAATTTTGGGTAGAGCAGACATTTCCATATGTTTTTGTTAGCTGCATGTGCGACATAACTCCACCAGTCCTACCGATGATATCATTTACGAAGATTATACCTTTTTTAAACATTCTGTCAAAAAATAAAGGTTTTTTTATCAATTAGTATATTTGAATTTAACCACAATATTTGTTGCATTATTTGTTCTGTCGTTTCTGGAGGATTAAATTGAAATTGCAACCAACTTTCTATGGCTTGTTTTAGAAATAGTGACATTTGGGAGATTATTTCCTTTTCAAATAACTGAAAGTGAGAGGTTGTAATCTGAATAAAGGGAAAAAGGCCTTTCTTGAACATTGGGTGAGACAATCTTACTAATTTGCTTGAGAACCAGTTCGGATTTAAGTATAACTTTTGGATGACTGAAGATTTTAGTGATAGGTCTAATGCTTTAATATTTAATAATTTCTGTCCTCCGAATTCATATTCATTATATAAATATGCTCTTTTAATTTTGTCTGGCTTGCCGTTCCAAATAAAATTGAATATTTTTTTCTCATATAATTTAAAGAACTGTTTGCTAGGCGTAGGCAAGACCATAAGCAAATAGGTAAACTGGGATAATACTAAAGAGTTAATCAGGGTGATTTTTCCACAAATTGACAGGTATTTTCCTTTCCATGGTAGTAAGATCTTATCTATTTTTGCTAACTTTCTATTAAAATTTATTGAAGTGAGATCATTTATTTCCTTTGGGATATGTATTCCGAGTATATCCACATCACCATCAGACCATTTTATTGGTAAACTACATGGTAATGTAAAAATTGTATTTTTTAGTGATCCAATACGTAATATAGTACATTTGTCATAATTTGGTTGTAATCCAGAGAGGTTAGAAAATGTATCTAGATCCTCTATGAGGCTGTGGAGGGATTCTAGTTGTGGATCTAAAAGAAAACATGAATCATCTGCGTACAATGACACCTTTGTTTTTAAGCCCTGGATTTCTAATCCTCTGATATTATTATTGGATCTGATTTTAATAGCTAACATCTCGATGGCCATAATAAATAGATATGCCGATAGTGGACAACCTTGTTTCACTCCTCTTGACAGTTTAAAACTTTCTGAGAAATAGCCATTATTTACTATTTTACACCTAGGGTTACTATACATGATTTTGACCCATTTTATAAGAGATTCTCCAAAATTGAAATGCTCCAGGCATTTATATATAAACCCCAGTCGAACTTTATCAAATGCCTTTTCGAAGTCTGCTATGAATAGCAGGCCTGGTTTCCCATATTTTCCATAGTGTTCTATTGTTTCCAATACTTGCCTTATATTATCTCCAATGTATCTTCCATGTAAAAAACCTGTCTGATTAGAATGAATAATATCCGACAATACCTTTTTAATTCTATGCGCTATACATTTTGCTAGGATTTTTGCATCACAACACTGAAGTGTAAGGGGCCTCCAATTTTGTAAATGGACTGGATCTTTATATTTTCCACTTGTATCCTGTTTCAGTAATAATGAGATCAGACCTTCTTCTTGAGTGTCAGATAATCTACCATTTACATAGGAGTGGTTAAAACATGCGAATAACGGTCCTCTTAGTATATCAAAAAAGGTTTGGTATACCTCGACTGGTATGCCATCCAACCCTGGAGTTTTCCCGGACTTAAAGTCTTTAATTCCATCCAGAAGTTCCTCCTCTGTAATTTCACCTTCACATGAGTCTTTCTGTGTGGCTGTTAATTTGACATTATCAATAGAAAAAAAAATCTCTACAATTAGCTTCAGTTAGAGGAGATGGAGGCGACTGAAAAGAAAACGTATGCTTAAAGTACTTTGTTTCTTCCTTCAAAATATCATTTGGTGAATTATGGGTGACTCCGTCAATTGTAACCAGTTTCATTAAGTTCTTTTTGGTAGCATTCCTATGTTGAAGATTAAAAAAGAATTTTGTGCATTTTTCCCCATATTCCATCCAGTTTGCTTTATTTTTATAATATATTACACTTGATCTTTCTTGAATAAGTTTCTCCATTTCTTTTTGTTTTTGTCACACCCTGGTTCTGGGACTCATTATGTTGAGCCAGGGTGTGTGCAGTCTATGTGTTTATGTTCTATGTTGGGTGTCTAGGTTGTTGTTTTCTATGTTTGGTCAATGACTCCCAATCGGAGGTAACGAGTGTCAGCTGTCGGCTCGTTATCTCTGATTGGGAGCCATATTTATACTGTGTGTTTTCACCTTGGGGTTGTGGGTTTTTGTTCCAAGTTAAGTCTTTGTCCCTGTTGGACTTCACTATCGTCTTTTGTTTTTGTATTTTACGTGCTTTACTCAATTAAAGTCATGTTTCTTGGACACGCTGCGCCTTGGTCTTACTTAGACGACATAGACGACCGTGACAGTTTTTCCTCTAATTTATTCTGAGCCTCTATGTTACAGTTTTTATTGCCATCTATCTGTTCTGTTAGACTTTCTATTTCCTTTCTTAGTATAAACTCTTTTGACCTAAATTGCTTTTGTTTTCGAGATGAGTACTGAATTGCATGGCCTCTAAAGGCACATTTAAAGGTGTCCCATACAATAAGGGGATTCGCTGTACCTATGTTATGTTGGAAAAAGTCAGTTATAAATTCCTTTGTTCTAATTATAAATAAATTATCATCCAATAGGCTTTGATTAAATTTCCAATATCCTCGCCCACGTGGAAATTCAGTAAGAGTAATGTATATGCCTATTATATGATGGTCCGACCGCATTCTGTCCCCTATCAACACTTTTTTTTTACTTTTGGTGCCAACGAGAATGAGATAAGAAAGAAGTCAAGACGACTAGCTTGATTCAGTCTCCGCCATGTATATCTCACTAGATCACTATATTTAAGCCTCCATATATCTACTAGTTCTAATGTATCCATGACATTCACAATTTCCTTAAGAGCATGTGGGTGATTGTTTGTGGTGTGATTTCCTTTTCGGTCCATTGAGCTATTTAAAACAGTATTATAATCCCCCACCATAATAATATTGTCTTGAGTTGCTTGCAGGCTTGATAATTTATTATATATATTGTCAAAGAATTGTGGATCATCATTATTTGGTCCGTAAAGGTTAATGAGCCATATCTGTTTATGGTCCAATAACATATTTAAAATAATCCATCTACCTTGCGTATCTATTTGGACAATTTGCACATTCGGATCGAAATTACTATTAATTAATATCATCACCCCTTTTGAATTTCTTTGCCCATGGGAGAAGTATATTCCCCCCCCCCCCCATTCTTTTTTCCACGCTACTTCATCTCGAATTGTTGAATGAGTTTCCTGTATACAATAGATATTATATTCCTTCTCTTTGAGCCATGTAAATATTGTTCTTCTTTTGTTATTATCAGCTAAGCCATTACAATTGTAACTGGCTATACTTATTTCACCATACACCATAATGAGATACAAGTTTCAAGTCTATTTATCATTATATATGTTTGTAAATTTACCAATAAAAAATAGCGTAATGACTGAGTGTCCATATAGCTGTACCGTGATATTTGCATTGCTACGGAGTAACCCTTCAATTGTTCTCCACTAATTCCCCCGCTAAAGCCCCTCCCCATCCCAAGTTGAGCCGTCATCCCAGTGATAAGCATCCCACCCACGTCCCTCCGTATCCCTAAGGGCCCGAGAGGCCAGGACCCATCCATCGAAAACAGCACACAGTGCCACCCACAAAACAGAAGCAGATTAACCGTCAAAAGCATTTCCAATGCTTTCACCTCTATATACAGTGGGGAGAACAAGTATTTGATACACTGCTGATTTTGCAGGTTTTCCTACTTACAAAGCATGTAGAGGTCTGTAATTTTTATCATAGGTACACTTCAACTGTGAGAGACGGAATCTAAAACAAAAATCCAGAAAATCACATTGTATGATTTTTAAGTAATTAATTTGCATTGTATTGCATGACATAAGTATTTGATCACCTACCAACCAGTAAGAATTCCGGCTCTCACAGACCTGTTAGTTTTTCTTTAAGAAGCCATCCTGTTCTCCACTCATTACCTGTATTAACTGCACCTGTTTGAACTCGTTACCTGTATAAAAGACACCTGTCCACACACTCAATCAAACAGACTCCAACCTCTCCACAATGGCCAAGACCAGAGAGCTGTGTAAGGACATCAGGGATAAAATTGTAGACCTGCACAAGGCTGGAATGGGCTACAGGACAATAGGCAAGCAGCTTGGTGAGAAGGCAACAACTGTTGGTGCAACTTTTAGAAAATGGAAGAAGTTCAAGATGACAGTCAATCACCCTCGGTCTGGGGCTCCATGCAAGATCTCACCTCTTGGGGCATCAATGATCATGAGGAAGGTGAGGGATCAGCCCAGAACTACACGGCAGGACCTGGTCAATGACCTGAAAAGAGCTGGGACCACAGTCTCAAAGAAAACCATTAGTAACACACTACGCCGTCATGGATTAAAATCCTGCAGCGCACGCAAGGTCCCCCTGCTCAAGCCAGCGCATGTCCAGGCCCGTCTGAAGTTTGCCAATGACCATCTGGATGATCCAGAGGAGGAATGGGAGAAGGTCATGTGGTCTGATGAGACAAAAATAGAGCTTTTTGGTCTAAACTCCACTCGCCGTGTTTGGAGGAAGAAGAAGGATGAGTACAACCCCAAGAACACCATCGCAACCGTGAAGCATGGAGGTGGAAACATCATTCTTTGGGGATGCTTTTCTGCAAAGGGGACAGGACGACTGCACCGTATTGAGGGGAGGATGGATGGGGCCATGTATCGCGAGATCTTGGCCAACAACCTCCTTCCCTCAGTAAGAGCATTGAAGATGAGTCGTGGCTGGGTCTTCCAGCATGACAACGACCCGAAACACACAGCCAGGGCAACTAAGGAGTGGCTCCGTAAGAAGCATCTCAAGGTCCTGGAGTGGCCTAGCCAGTCTCCAGACCTGAACCCAATAGAAAATCTTTGGAGGGAGCTGAAAGTCCGTATTGCCCAGCGACAGCCCCGAAACCTGAAGGATCTGGAGAAGGTCTGTATGGAGGAGTGGGCCAAAATCCCTGCTGCAGTGTGTGCAAACCTGGCCAAGACCTACAGGAAACGTATGATCTCTGTAATTGCAAACAAAGGTTTCTGTACCAAATATTAAGTTCTGCTTTTCTGATGTATCAAATACTTATGTCATGCAATAAAATGCAAATTAATTACTTAAAAATCATACAATGTGATTTTCTGGATTTTTGTTTTAGATTCCGTCTCTCACAGTTGAAGTGTACCTATGATAAAAATTACAGACCTCTACATGCTTTGTAAGTAGGAAAACCTGCAAAATCGGCAGTGTATCAAATACTTGTTCTCCCCACTGTATATATATATCTATATAACTATTTTTTTTTTTATTATGCATATCCTATTTTCCATAATTATCAATTAATATGCGTAATAATGTCGGCAGTTCACGCATAGGATTCTAACATATAACCCGGATTGCCATTGTATTACATTTAATTCATTGACAAGCAATTATTATCCTAGCAAATAATTCCCGTGGTCCATCCCATACCCTCCCCCCCAACATCCCCACCCCCCCACAACAGATGCCAGACAAGCACACACGCACATACTCACATACTCCAACACACTCAACCCCCCTCCTCCACAATCCACCATAAAATCAGATACTCAACGGCTGTTATATCCCAGAGCCCAACTCGAGAAATAACTTGATCTACGAGTGCACATACAGTTAAAGCTGATTGAGAAAGCATGCAGATTGAGCAGAAATTGATAACAATGTGAGATTTGATTAATCTACTTAATCTATGTCAAGTCCTAGGTGATGGAGATCAGATCCACCCTCTTCACCTGAGACACAAACACTCTGATCCCCTGTTGTAACCATTTTCCCAAGCATCTCCATGCGGTCAGACCTTTGATTATTTTGTGCCACCTGGGCCACAATGATAAACCCCCTCTCTGATTGTCCGAGTGTGACCCCCTCCCCATGGGTTACTGCAGCCAGTGTTGCCAGCACTGCCACTACCTGGGTGGGCGTACCCCACCGGAATCCCCACCGGCTAGGTAAAAGGTCGTCAAGGTTCTCATTAGCAGCTTTGAGAATTTCCCTGTATATTATGCTCTCCCATCAGGGGGCTCTGGCTTTGTAGGACCAACCCTGCCAGGCAGGCTCAGAATCTTGAGGGGGTACATTAACTGCCTGTCTGCCTCCTGCTTAGCCAATGTTTGATGATGAAAAAATAGCATTAAATCACTAATTAGACTGCGTGTCTGTGTCTTGTCCATCGATAACATTACATTAATCATTCATTCTTGCACCATGTGATCAATGATCAGTTCTAAACATGTATTTTTCTTCTTTAGGCATTCATTATTTTGATAATAATGATAGACAGATGGTGGTCGGAACACGTCTCCGGAGCTTCTCAAGTCAGAGGAGCACACATAAAAGCCTATTTTTGATCTGGGAATGTGGTCTGGAGGCTCCGTACGGAGGGTGTGACACAATTGCGTAGCCTTCAGATCGAGTTCCGTATGGCGATGCCGTGCGCTTCTCAAATGTTGTAACAATGCGGAGGGCTCCGCATAGCTCCGCATTGACATGATTGGTTGACAGTAGGTGGGGGCGGTACATCCTGTATAAACACAAACTAACTTGACAACTTCCTTGACAACAAACATGGAGAACTTTGATGAAAGGCTATCAGAACAAGTTCACTAATAAAAAACATCTTTATGATATCTCGTACAGGGATTTCAAAGACACCAAAATGAGTTTGAACTCCTGGAAAGAGATTGGGGAGGTAATGGAGATAGATGGAAAGAGATCGGGGAGGTAATGGTGATAGATGGAAAGAGATCGGGGAGGTAATGGAGATAGATGGAAAGAGATCAGGGAGGTAATGGAGATAGATGGAAAGAGATCTGGGAGGTAATGGAGATAAATGGAAAGAGATCAGGAAGGTAATGGAGATAGCTGGAAAGAGGTCAGGGAGGTAATGGAGATATATGTGGTAAAGAGATCAGGGAGGTAATGGACATAGATGGAAAGAGATCTGGGAGGTAATGGAGATAGATGTGGGAAAGAGGTGAGGGAGGTAATGGAGATAGATGTGGTAAAGAGGTCGGGGAGGTAATGGAGATAGATGGAAAGAGATCCGGTAGGTAATGGAGATAGATGTGGGAAAGAGGTCAGGGAGGTAATGGAGATAGATGTGGGAAAGAGTTCAGGAAGGTAATGGAGATAGATGTGGTAAAGAGGTCAGGGAGGTAATGGAGATAGATGTGGTAAAGAGGTCAGGGAGGTAATGGAGATAGATGTGGTAAAGAGATCGGGGAGGTAATGGAGATAGATGTGGTAAAGAGATCAGGGAGGTAATGGAGATAGATGTGGTAAAGAGGTCGGGCGGTAATGGAGATAGATGGAAAGAGATCAGGGAGGTAATGGAGATAGATGTGGTAAAGAGGCCAGGGAGATAATGGAGATAGATGTGGTAAAGAGGTGAGGGAGGTAATGGAGATAGATGTGGTAAAGAGGTCAGGGAGGTAATGGAGATAGATGTGGTAAAGAGGTGAGGGAGGTAATGGAGATAGATGTGGTAAAGAGAACAGGGAGATAATGGAGATAGATGTGGTAAAGAGGTGAGGGAGGTAATGGAGATAGATGTGGTAAAGAGATCAGGGAGGTAATGGAGATATATGTGGTAAAGACATCAGAGAGGTAATGGAGATAGATGTGGTAAAGAGGTCAGGGAGGTAATGGAGATAGATGTGGTAAAGAGGTCGGGGAGGTAATGGAGATAGATGTGGTAAAGAGGTCGGGGAGGTAATGGAGATAGATGTGGTAAAGAGGTCAGGGAGGTAATGGAGATAGATGTGGTAAAGAAATGAGGGAGGTAATGGAGATAGATGTGGTAAAGAGGTGAGGGAGATAATGGAGATAGATGTGGTAAAGAGGTCAGGGAGGTAATGGAGATAGATGGAAAGAGGTCAGGGAGGTAATGGAGATAGATGTGGTAAAGAGGTGAGGGTGGTAATGGAAATAGATGTGGTAAAGAGGTCAGGGAGGTAATGGAGATAGATGTGGTAAAGAGGTCAGGGAGGTAATGGAGACAGATGGAAAGAGGTCAGGGAGGTAATGGAGATATATGTGGTAAAGAGATCAGGGAGGTAATGGACATAGATGGAAAGAGATCTGGGAGGTAATGGAGATAGATGTGGGAAAGAGGTGAGGGAGGTAATGGAGATAGATGTGGTAAAGAGGTCGGGGAGGTAATGGAGATAGATGGAAAGAGATCCGGTAGGTAATGGAGATAGATGTGGGAAAGAGGTCAGGGAGGTAATGGAGATAGATGTGGGAAAGAGGTCAGGGAGGTAATGGAGATAGATGTGGTAAAGAGATCGGGGAGGTAATGGAGATAGATGTGGTAAAGAGATCAGGGAGGTAATGGAGATAGATGTGGTAAAGAGGTCGGGCGGTAATGGAGATAGATGGAAAGAGATCAGGGAGGTAATGGAGATAGATGTGGTAAAGAGGCCAGGGAGATAATGGAGATAGATGTGGTAAAGAGGTGAGGGAGGTAATGGAGATAGATGTGGTAAAGAGGTCAGGGAGGTAATGGAGATAGATGTGGTAAAGAGGTGAGGGAGGTAATGGAGATAGATGTGGTAAAGAGAACAGGGAGATAATGGAGATAGATGTGGTAAAGAGGTGAGGGAGGTAATGGAGATAGATGTGGTAAAGAGATCAGGGAGGTAATGGAGATATATGTGGTAAAGACATCAGAGAGGTAATGGAGATAGATGTGGTAAAGAGGTCAGGGAGGTAATGGAGATAGATGTGGTAAAGAGGTCGGGGAGGTAATGGAGATAGATGTGGTAAAGAGGTCGGGGAGGTAATGGAGATAGATGTGGTAAAGAGGTCAGGGAGGTAATGGAGATAGATGTGGTAAAGAAATGAGGGAGGTAATGGAGATAGATGTGGTAAAGAGGTGAGGGAGATAATGGAGATAGATGTGGTAAAGAGGTCAGGGAGGTAATGGAGATAGATGTGGTAAAGAGGTCAGGGAGGTAATGGAGATAGATGTGGTAAAGAGGTGAGGGTGGTAATGGAAATAGATGTGGTAAAGAGGTCAGGGAGGTAATGGAGATAGATGTGGTAAAGAGGTCAGGGAGGTAATGGAGACAGATGGAAAGAGGTCAGGGAGGTAATGGAGATAGATGTGGTAAAGAGGCCAGGGAGATAATGGAGATAGATGTGGTAAAGAGGTGAGGGAGGTAATGGAGATAGATGTGGTAAAGAGGTCGGGGAGGTAATGGAGATAGATGTGGTGAAGAGGTCAGGGAGGTAATGGAGATAGATGTGGTAAAGAGGTAAGGGAGGTAATGGAGATAGATGTGGTAAAGAGGTCGGGGAGGTAATGGAGATAGATATGGTAAAGAGGTCAGGGAGGTAATGGAGATAGATGTGGTAAAGAGGTGAGGGAGGTAATGGAGATAGATGTGGTAAAGAGGTGAGGGAGGTAATGGAGATAGATGTGGTAAAGAGGTCGGGGAGGTAATGGAGATAGATGTGGTAAAGAGGTCGGGAGGTAATGGAGATAGATGTGGTAAAGAGGTCAGGGAGGTAATGGAGATAGATGTGGTAAAGAGGTGAGGGAGGTAATGGAGATAGATGTGGTAAAGAGGTCAGGGAGGTAATGGAGATAGATGTGGTAAAGAGGTCGGGGAGGTAATGGAGATATATGTGGTAAAGAGATCAGGGAGGTAATGGAGATAGGTGTGGTAAAGAGGTCAGGGAGGTAATGGAGGTAGATGTGGTAAAGAGGTGAGGGAGGTAATGGAGATAGATGTGGTAAAGAGGTCAGGGAGGTAATGGAGATAGATGTGGTAAAGAGGTTGGGGAGGTAATGGAGATAGATGTGGGAAAGAGGACGGGGAGGTAATGGACACAGATGTGGTAAAGAGGTCGGGGAGGTAATGGAGATAGATGTGGTAAAGAGATCAGGGAGGTAATGGAGATAGATGTGGGAAAGAGGTCAGGGAGGTAATGGAGATAGATGTGGTAAAGAGGTCGGGAGGTAATGGAGATAGATGTGGTAAAGAGGTCAGGGAGGTAATGGAGATAGATGTGGTAAAGAGGTCAGGGAGGTATTGGAGATAGATTTGGTAAAGAGGTCAGGGAGGTAATGGAGATAGATGTGGTAAAGAGGTCAGGGAGGTAATGGAGATAGATGTGGTAAAGAGGTCGGGGAGGTAATGGAGATAGATGTGGTAAAGAGGTCGGGGAGGTAATGGAGATAGATGTGGTAAAGAGGTTGGGGAGGTAATGGAGATAGATGTGGTAAAGAGGTCAGGGAGGTAATGGAGATAGTTGTGGTAAATAGGTCAGGAAGGTAATGGAGATAGATGTGGTAAAGAGGTCAGGGAGGTAATGGAGATAGATGTGGTAAAGAGGACGGGGAGGTAATGGAGATAGATGTGGTGAAGAGGTCAACAGACCATGGGAGATAGAAGAAGGACACCAGATTGACGCACGTTCAACTAATCTGATCAAACAAAGTGGATATTTGTCAAATCAGAGTTGACTGCACCTCAGATTGCAGCCCAAATAAATGCTTCACATAGTTCAAGTAACAGACACATCTCAACATCAGCTGTTCAGAGGAGACTGCGTGAATCAGGCCTTCATGGTCAAATTGCTACAAAGAAACCACTACTAAAGAACCCCAATAAGAAGAAGAAACTTGCTTGGGCCAAGAAACACAAGCAATAGACATTAGACTGGTGGAAATCTGTCCTTTGGTCTGATGAGTCCAAATGTGAGATTTTTTGTTCCAACCGCCGTGTCTTTGAGAGACGCAGAGTAGGTGAACGGATGATCTCCGCATGTGTGGTTCCCACCGTGAAGCATGGAGGAGGAGGTGTGATGGTGCGGGGGTGCTTTGCTGGTGACACTGTCTGTGATTGTTTTAGAATTCAAGGCACACTTAACCAGCATGGCTACTACAGCATTCTGCAGCGATACGCCATCCCATCTGGTTTGGGCTTAGTGGGACTATCATTTGTTTTTCAACATGACAATGACCCAAAACACACCTCCAGGCGGTGTAAGGGCTATTTGACCAAGGTGAGTGATGGAGTGCTGCATCAGATGACCTGGCCTCCACAATCACCCGACCTCAACCCAATTGAGATGGTTTGGGATGAGTTGGACCGCAGAGTGCAGGAAAAGCAGCCAAGAAGTGCTCAGCATGTGTGGGAACTCCTTCAAGACTGTTGGAAAATCATTCCTCATGAAGCTGGTTGAGAGAATGCCAAAAGTGTGCAAAGCTGTCATCAAGGCTAAGGGTGGCTACTTTGAAGAATCTCAAATATAAAATATATTTTGATTTGTTTAACACTTTTTTTGGTTACTACATGATTCCATATGTGTTATTTCATAGTTTTAATGTCTTCACTATTATTCTACAATGTAGAAAATTGTAAAATAAAGAAAAACCCTGGAATGAGCAGGTGTGTCCAAACTTTTGACTGGTACTGTATATATATATATATATATATATATATATATATATATATATATATATATATATATAAATGTATTATTATTTTTAAAAAATCCTTCATTATTTTCCCCTAACCCCACCACCCCTCCCCTAATTGGAGTAAACAAATGAACACTAACACTTAGACTTCCAGCTTACACGTACTATATAGATTTTATGGACACAATCTATTTTACAATAGTTATATTTTGTTTGTTTTTAGTCCTGTCCTTCCTCTACCTTCAACCTCTCCCATCTATTTCTGATGTCCATCCAGTTCGATTTCTATTTGACATATTTTTTAACTGTGCTGCGATGCAAGTTTTACTGTAATTGTGGGCGAGAGTATCTCCTATTCCTTCCTAATGCTCATATCATTTTTGGGTTGCATCTCGTCTCATCTTGGTGCCTTCTCCTCCCCAAAACACTGACTGGGATTCATTCAGCATGTACCAGGTAAATAAGTGTTATTCTTCTAGATGATGAAATGGACGTAGCTTGTCCATGTCCTGGTGCTCCTGTCATTGTAATTAGCATGTTGTCTACAGAATGTGCCTCTCTCTCTCTCTGTGTGAGGTTTGGCGTTTCTTTCACATGGCACAAATTCAAAATCATTCTCCCCCGTCCTTCATTTTAGCATAGAATAAGTCCAAATTGGAATTAAACCAACGGAGAGTTTCAGAGAATGGAGCTGAACGTTGAAATTAAAATGTGATTTCAATCACGTTGGACACGGTTTGCATGAGCGAAGGAAAATGTTGGCCTCTCTCCCTCTCTGCCTCTCCCTCTCTCTCTCTCTCTCTCTCGCTCTCTCTCGCTCTCTCTCGCTCGCTCTCTCTCTCTCTCTCTCTCTCTCTCTCTCTCTCTCTCTCTCTCTCTCCTCTCCCTCTCTCCCTCTCTTTCTCCCTCTCTTTCTCCCTCTCTCTCTCACCCTCTCTCTCTTCCCCACTCGCTCTCTTCCCCCCCCTCTCTCTCTCCCTCTATCTCTCTCTTTATCCAGCGTGAAGCAAAGGAGTCTGGACGATATGAGACAGTTGAATAGACAGGTGGGTGTCAGCTGTGACAGGGTCTGTATCTCTCTCTCTCTCTCGCTCTCTCTCGCTCTCTCGCTCTCTCTCTCTCTCCCTCTCTCTCTCTCTCTCTCTCTCTCTCTCTCTCTCTCTCTCTCTCTCTCTCTCTCTCTCTCTCTCTCTCTCTCTCTCTCTCTCTCTCTCTCTCTCTCTCTCTCTCTCTCTCTCTCTCCTCTCTCTCTCTCTTTCTCTCTCTGTGGGGAGAGACAACCCGAGCATTGGAATGATGGTGATGGGAACCTGTTTCCTAGGGAACGGAGACAGAGCAGCAGTGTAACAGTAATTACTTGTCCTCTGCTGGGTCTGCTTGGTATTGAGACACAGACTGACCTACCTTTCAGAATACATACTGACCTACCTCTCAGAATACAGACTGACCTACCACTCAGAATATAGACTGACCTACCTCTCACAATACAGACTGACCTACCTTTCACAATATAGACTGACATACCTCTCCCAATACAGACTGACCTACCTCTCCCAATACAGACTGACCTACCTCTCACAATACAGACTGACCTACCTCTCACAATAGAGACTGACCTACCTCTCACAATACAGACTGACCTACCTCTCACAGTACAGACACATACCTATCTCTCAGATTACCTTTCACAATGTAGAGACTTACCTCTCTGACAAACAGTCTTACCTACCTCTGGCCTATCAGCGGTCTAGAGGAGGATGAGCTGGCCAATCAGCAGTCTACTCACATTAATGTTTTTAATTACCAGTATACGCCAACACCATTCTGTTGCTGGGTTACACCCACACCATTTCAACACAGAAAAGCTGCTTTTTAACATACATAATTAAAACAATTTGGGAGGAAAACAATTTCACCCATGTTGTAAATAATTATAGATAATTGTTCATAGAAATCTGGAAAAACTGGAGAGTTACTTTAAAGTCCCTTTCCAATCTCCTCAACTTGGAGACTTGACTGTAAAATCCATGTTACCTCAGTAGAGGAGACCTCCCCTCACCTGGCCAGGTTCTCTCTAACATTACCTCACCTCACCTCACCTCACCTGGCCAGGTTCTCTCTAACATTACCTCACCTCACCTGGCCAGGTTCTCTCTAACATTACTTCACCTCACCTCACCTGGCCAGGTTCTCTCTAACATTACCTCACCTCACCTGGCCAGGTTCTCTCTAACATTACTTCACCTCACCTCACCTGGCCAGGTTCTCTCTAACGTTACCTCACCTCACCTGGCCAGGTTCTCTCTAACATTACTTCACCTCACCTCACCTGGCCAGGTTCTCTCTAACGTTACCTCACCTCACCTGGCCAGGTTCTCTCTAACATTACTTCACCTCCCCTCACCTGGCCAGGTTCTCTCTAACATTACTTCACCTCACCTCACCTGGCCAGGTTCTCTCTAACATTACCTCACCTCACCTGGCCAGGTTCTCTCTAACATTACTTCACCTCACCTCACCTGGCCAGGTTCTCTCTAACATTACCTCACCTCACCTGGCCAGGTTCTCTCTAACATTACTTCACCTCACCTCACCTGGCCAGGTTCTCTCTAACATTACCTCACCTCACCTGGCCAGGTTCTCTCTAACATTACTTCACCTCACCTCACCTGGCCAGGTTCTCTCTAACATTACCTCACCTCACCTGGCCAGGTTCTCTCTAACATTACTTCACCTCACCCTACCTGGCCAGGTTCTCTCTAACATTACCTCACCTCACCTGGCCAGGTTCTCTCTAACATTACTTCACCTCCCCTCACCTGGCCAGGTTCTCTCTAACATTACCTCACCTCACCTCACCTGGCCAGGTTCTCTCTAACGTTACCTCACCTCACCTGGCCAGGTTCTCTCTAACATTACTTCACCTCACCTCACCTGGCCAGGTTCTCTCTAACATTACCTCACCTCACATGGCCAGGTTCACTCTAACATTACTTCACCTCACCTCACCTGGCCAGGTTCTCTCTAACATTACTTCACCTCACCTCACCTGGCCAGGTTCTCTCTAACATTACCTCACCTCACCTGGCCAGGTTCTCTCTAACATTACTTCACCTCACCTCACCTGGCCAGGTTCTCTCTAACATTACCTCACCTCACCTGGCCAGGTTCTCTCTAACATTACCTCACCTCACCTCACCTGGCCAGGTTCTCTCTAACATTACTTCACCTCCCCTCACCTGGCCAGGTTCTCTCTAACATTACCTCCCCTCACCTGGCCAGGTTCTCTCTAACATTACCTCACTTCCCCTCACCTGGCCAGGTTCTCTCTAATATTACCTCCCCTCACCTGGCCAGGTTCTCTCTAACATTACCTCACCTCACCTGGCCAGGTTCTCTCGAACATTACCTCACCTCACCTGGCCAGGTTCTCTCTAACATTACCTCACCTCACCTCACCTGGCCAGGTTCTCTCTAACATTACTTCACCTCCCCTCACCTGGCCAGCTTCTCTCTAACATTACCTCCCCTCACCTGGCCAGGTTCTCTCTAACATTACCTCACTTCCCCTCACCTGGCCAGGTTCTCTCTAACATTACCTCAACTCACCTGCCCAGCTTCTCTCTAACATTACCTCACCTCACCTGGCCAGGTTCTCTCGAACATTACCTCACCTCACCTGGCCAGGTTCTCTTGAACATTACCTCACCTCACCTGCCCAGCTTCTCTCTAACATTACCTCACCTCACCTGGCCAGGTTCTCTCTAACATTACCTCACCTCACCTGGCCAGGTTCTCTCTAACATTACCTCACCTCACCTGGCCAGGTTCTCTCTAACATTACCTCACCTCACCTGGCCAGGTTCTCTCTAACATTACTTCACCTCCCCTCACCTGGCCAGGTTCTCTCTAACATTACCTCACCTCACCTGGCCAGGTTCTCTCTAACATTACCTCCCCTCACCTGGCCAGGTTCTCTCTAACATTACCTCACTTCCCCTCACCTGGCCAGGTTCTCTCTAACATTACTTCACCTCACCTCACCTGGCCAGGTTCTCTCTAACATTACCTCCCCTCACCTGGCCAGGTTCTCTCTAACATTACCTCACTTCCCCTCACCTGGCCAGGTTCTCTCTAACATTACCTCCCCTCACCTGGCCAGGTTCTCTCTAACATTACCTCACTTCCCCTCACCTGGCCAGGTTCTCTCTAACATTACCTCACCTCACCTGCCCAGCTTCTCTCTAACATTACCTCCCCTCACCTGGCCAGGATCTCTCTAACATTACCTCACTTCCCCTCACCTGGCCAGGTTCTCTCTAACATTACCTCAACTCACCTGCCCAGCTTCTCTCTAACATTACCTCACCTCACCTGGCCAGGTTCTCTTGAACATTACCTCACCTCACCTGGCCAGGTTCTCTCGAACATTACCTCACCTCACCTGCCCAGCTTCTCTCTAACATTACCTCACCTCACCTGGCCAGGTTCTCTCTAACATTACCTCACCTCACCTGGCCAGGTTCTCTCTAACATTACCTCACCTCACCTGCCCAGGTTCTCTCTAACATTACCTCACCTCACCTGTCCAGGTTCTCTCTCACATTACCTCAATGACAACATTGACTGACCGTTTAAGATGTAAATTAATGACACTCTATGGACTTCCTGCTCTTTAACACTACAATAGGCCTACTGGCCAGCTGGCTGGTGTTGATGGATAAAGCCAGAGTAAATGTCCAGTACTTGTAGGTAGCAGTGAGACAGACGTTGAACCAACATGGAATAGATGTTGAGTTGACGTCTGTGCCCAGTGGGTACTCTTTAGAAATACAATACTGCCTGTGGCTGGTGTTGATGAATAAAGCCAGACTGAAGGTCCATCCAGACCTGGTGTGGGCCTACTAGCTAGCTGGCTGGTGTTGAAGGATAAAGCCAGACTGAAGGTCCATCCAGACCTGATGTGGGCCTACTGGCCAGCTGGCTGGTGTTGAAGGATAAAGCCAGACTGAAAGTCCATCCAGACCTGATGTGGGCCTACTGGCCAGCTGGCTGGTGTTGAAGGATAAAGCCAGACTGAAGGTCCATCCAGACCTGGTGTGGGCCTACTGGCCAGCTGGCTGGTGTTGATGGTAAAGCCAGACTGAAGATCCATCCAGACCCAGTGTGGGCCTACTGCCCAGCTGGCTGGTGTTGAGGGATAAAGCCAGACTGAAGGTCCATCCAGACCTGGTGTGGGCCTACTGGCCAGCTGGCTGGTGTTGAAGGATAAAGCCAGACTGAAGGTCCATCCAGACCTGGTGTGGGCCTTCTGGCCAGCTGGCTGGTGTTGAGGGATAAAGCCAGACTGAAGGTCCATCCAGACCTGGTGTGGGCCTACTGGCCAGCTGGCTGGTGTTGAAGAATAAAGCCAGACTGAAGGTCCATCCAGACCTCGTGTGGGCCTACTTGCCAGCTGGCTGGTGTTGAAGGATAAAGCCAGACTGAAGGTCCATCCAGACCTGGTGTGGGCCTACTGGCCAGCTGGCTGGTGTTGAAAGATAAAGCCAGACTGAAGGTCCATCCAGACCTGGTGTGGGCCTACTGGCCAGCTGGCTGGTGTTGAGGGATAAAGCCAGACTGAAGGTTGAGGTAATTGAGGTAATATGTACATGTATGTAGAGGTAAATTGACTATACGTAGATAATAAACAGAGAGTAGCAGCAGAGTAAAAAGGGGGGGGGGGGGGGGGGGGGGTCAATTCAAATAGTCCGGGTAGCCATTTGATTAGCTGTTCAGGAGTGTTATAGCTGTTAAGAAGCCTTTTGGACCTAGACTTGGTGCTCCGGTACCTCTTGCTGTGCGGTAGCATAGAGAACAGTCTATGACTGGGGTGGCTGGAGTCTTTGTCAATTTTTAGGGCCTTCCTCTGACACTGCCTGGTACAGAAGTCCTGGATGGCAGGAAGCTTGGACCCAGTGATGTACTGGACCGTATGCACTACCCTCTGTAGTGCCTTGCGGTCGTAGGCCGAGCAGTTGCCATAACAGGCGGTGATGCAACCCGTCAGGATGCTCTCGATGGTGCAGCTGTATAACTTTCTGAGGATCTGAGGACCCATGCCAAATCTTTACAATCTCCTGAGGGGGAATAGGCGTTGTCGTGCCCTCTTCACGACTGTCGGGTGTGTTTGGACCATGGTAGTCCATTGGTGATGTGGACACCAAGGAACTTGAAGCTCTCAACCTGCTCCACTACAGCCCCGTCGATGAGAATGGGGGCGTGCTCGGCCCTCCTTTTCCTGTAGACCACGATCATCTCCTTTGTCTTGATCACGTTGAGGGAGAGGTTGTTATCCTGGCACCACACTGCCAGGTCTCTGACCTCCCTATAGGCTGTCTCATCATTGTCGATGATCAGGCCTACCACTGTTCTGTCGTCTGCAAATGTAATGATGGTGTTGGAGTCATGCTTGGCTATGCAGTCATGGGTGAACAGGGAGTACAGGAGGGGACTGAGCACGCACCCCTGAGGGGCCCCCGTGTTGAGGATCAACGTGGAAGATTGGTTGTTACCTACCCTTACCACCTGGGGGGCGGCCGTCAGGAAGTCCAGGATCCAGTTGCAGAGGGAGGTGTTTAGTCCCAGGGTTCTTAGTTTGTGATTGATGAGCTTTGAGAGTACTATGGTGTTGAATGCTGCACTGTAGTCAATGAACAGTATTCTCACATAGGTGTTCCTTTTGTCCAGGTGGGAAAGGGCAGTGTGGAGTGCGATTGAGATTGCGTCATCTGTGGATCTATTGGGGCGGTATGCAAATTAGAGTGGGTCTAGGGTTTCTGGGATAATGGTGTGATGTGAGCCATGACCAGCCTTTCAAAGCACTTCATGGCTACAGACGTGAGTGCTATGGGTCGGTTGTCATTTAGGCAGGTTACCTTAGTGTTCTTGGGCACAGGGACTATGGTGGTCTGCTTGAAACATGTTGGTATTACAGACTCGGTCAGGGACAGGTTGAAAATGTCAGTGAAGACACATGCCAGTTGGTCAGCGCATGCTCAGAGTACTTTACTACCTAACTACCTAACTATCTAACCTTGATAACTTTAAAGGCTTTTTTACCTAACCTTCATAACTGTAAAGGCTTTATTACCTAACCTTCATAACTGTAAAGGCTTTACTACCTAACCTTCATAACTTTAAAGGCTTTACTACCTAACCTTCATAACTTTAAAGGCTTTTTTTTAACCTAACCTTCGTAACTTTAAAGGCTTTATTACCTAACCTTCATAACTTTAAAGGCTTTTTTACCTAACCTTCATAACTGTAAAGGCTTTACTACCTAACCTTCATAACATTAAAGGCTTTTTTACCTAACCTTGATAACTTTAAAGGCTTTTTTACCTAACCTTCATAGCTGTAAAGGCTTTACTACCTAACCTTCTTAACTGTAAAGGCTTTATTACCTAACCTTCATAACCTCTATTACTTTCCCCTTCAGAATCAGTTTCAAACTTTGCTTTAATGACGATAATATGCAGTAGTAGCATTCAGTTTCATGACCAATCAGTTTCACGATCAATCAGTTTCATGATCAATCAGTTTCATGACCAATCAGTTTCATTATCAATCAGTTTCATGATCAATCAGTTTCATGACCAATCAGTTTCACGATCAATCAGTTTCATGATCAATCAGTTTCATGATCAATCAGTTTCATGACCAATCAGTTTCGTGACCAATCAGTTTCGTGATCAATCAGTTTCGTGACCAATCAGTTTCATGATCAATTATTGTGCTTAAACATTAGCCGTATAATAATCTTATTCCCTCATTGTTTAATTGAGCTATCTCCTGTTTTCTGCTCTGTATAATTCTCTAATGACACCCTGGTTATTCAGTTGTGTGATGCCGGGGCTCTCTTTTCTATAGTTCTCATAAAAGTCTGTGATATTCCGAGTTTTGTGGTGAGGGCAGCCAGCTAATTGGATACGATTGTCCAACCATGCCTCTATTCTCCACTCTCTAATCCTCACTGCACTCTTCTCCCCCTGTCCTATACAGCAGCAGGGTTGGGGTCAATTCCATTAATTCCAGTCAATTCAGAAATTTCAATTCCAATTCTCTTTAATGCTTTTCAATGAGGAACATTTGGAATTGGATTTGAAATTTGGTTAACTTTTCTGGATTTGAAATGGAATTGACCCCAACTCCTATACAGCAGGTTATTAAGATAGAAACAGATGCTTCATATATTTGAGAGTTGTGTTCTAATCTGCCCCCTGGGTGAAAAAAGACTTCAACACAACACACAGCCAGCCAGCCACCCACCAACCCACCCACCCATCCAGCCACCCACCCACCCACCAACCCACCCACCCATCCAGCCACCCACCAAGCCACCCAGCCACCCACCCAGCCACCCACCCAGCCACCCAGCAACCCACCCAAAGCCATCCACCCAGCCAGCCAGCCAAGTGTTTTGATTTCTTTACTTGTTCACAGTTGTTGCAATCTCTGCTTTTCCCTTTAGATGAAAATAGAAAGAGTCTAACCCTGCCAGTGCTTGTAACACTGTTTGCATCCCAAATGGCACCCTGTGGCCCCTGGTCAAAGTTGTGCACTATATAGGGAACAGGGTGCCATTTGGGACTCAGCCTTTGTGTTATTATGAGGTCATCTGCCCTGGCCCCTGGTCTCTGTGAGCTCCAGGTGCGTCCCAAATGACACCCTATTCCCTACACAGTGCACTTAGTGTCTTTGGGCCCTGGTCAAAAGTAGTGCACTAAATAGGGAATAGGGTGTCATTTGGGACGCACACTCAGACTGCAGCAGGTGGAATGACACAGCAGAATAGAGTTGTGCTCTTGCCTATAGACCAGTCAGAGGCTCTCGCTGCAGATCAGACTGGCTGCAGCTGGCTGGGTCTCCAGGAAGAACTGACTCTGTAGAGAGGTAATCACACAAACACAAACTGCTATGTGCTGAATGGCATTCACCCACCTCACTCTGTCTGTAGTCAGATTGTGTCTCCTACTGAATCTCCTGGCTGAATCTCCTGGCTGAATCTCCTGGCTGAAACTCCTGCCAGAATCTCCAGGCTGAATTTCCTGGCTGAATCTCCTGGCTGAGTCTCCTGGCTGAATCTCCTGGCTGAGTCTCCTGGCTGAGTCTCCTGGCTGAATCTCCTGGCTGAATCTCCTGGCTGAGTCTCCTGGCTGAATCTCCTGGCTGAGTCTCCTGGCTGAGTCTCCTGGCTGAATCTCCTGGCTGAATCTCCTGGCTGAATCTCCTGGCTGAATGGGTTAACGTTTTTTTTCAAGCAATCTTTATTTATCTTTATTTATCCCAACTGTAAAAATTTAGCTGGCTGCACCTGTGCCCCTGGGTGAATGAGATCTCAGGCTCACAGGCTGTCAGTCTTGTTGCATTACCAATTCAGTCTAATTAGATTGAATTAGGGCCAACAGTGGCTTCCACCTTCACAGTTTTAAACATACAGATAACATTATGAAGACTGACATCTTTATCAAGACACATTACAGTTCACCAAACAGCAGCACAGCAAAACATCCTGGTGATTCTGTCTGAATGGAGAGGAGAGGAGAGGAGAGGAGAGGAGAGGAGCAGCTCTACCTGCAGTCTAACATTGAGGTGTAGCCTCTCCTCTCCTTGGCTCAGGACCCTGATTTACAGTTTTTCTCAATTGCTAAAACACTAAACCCTATTGTCTGAACCAAATGCTCAGTTGCCTGAACCCACTGATTGAATCAATCACTCTTTTGGCAAAACCATAAGCACTTTTCACCTGTTTAGACATAACTTGCCAACACATTTTCATTGTGATGCACCCGTGCTGCATAATGGTGAGCACAGGTGACAAAAGTCAAACACAATTAGAGCACAGGTGTCACCACTTGAACACAACAACTCAAAATTGATCACACTTGTGGCTAATGATGTGAGGGAACATATACAGTAAGCCAGTTCAGAGAGCACTGGTTTGTGAGGCCCTACAATGGATAGAAATCTGAGAGGAAGAGTTCGTGTGAGAGGAGGTCGAGGTGGTCGAGGTGGTCAGCGAAGACAAAGAACAGTAATATCTGATGAAATCAGAGCTACTGTGATTGACCATGTTCTTGTCCATGGTATGAGCATGAGGGAGGCTGGACAAAGGGTACAACCAAACATCAGTAGATTCACTGTGTCCACCATAATCCGAAGATTTAGAGAAGAGAACAGGTAATTACCTTTTTTTGACATTATAGTACAGTATGTAAATGTTGACAGCAATTACTGTATGACATACTATATACTGTACCACAGTATACTGTAAGTAAATATATGTTTCAGTACATCACTGTACCAATGTACTGTAGTATTGTAATGGAGGGTTGGTCTAACTGTTTGTAGGCCTAGTATTCCATGTATATTTTTTGTAACTCCATGTTCTCTTTTTGTAGAATTGAAAGACTGCCACATGGGGGTGGGAGGACAGGTATGTTCTCCCCACACCAAGAGACCCTAATTGTTGATATGGTCCGTGAAAACAATGCCATTAAACTGAGCGAAATTCAGCAGAAGATCATTGAGGACCATTTACATTTTGAGGGTATCAACAGTGTCAGCCTCTCTACTGTTGATCGTGTCCTCAAGCGCAACAGACTGCGCATGAAACAGCTATACAGAGTGCCCTTTGATCGCAACTCAGACAGAGTCAAAGAGCAAAGATTCCAGTATGTACAGGTTGGCATATATCCAGACACATTCAATGTTGATCACTCTAAGTAGTGATTTACTGTAGTGGCCTAAATCACTTTTTCCGTATCACTTACAAAACTATATCTATTTCTACAGAGGGTTTTTCAACTGGATGCAATGGAAAGACCCCATCAATACATCTACATGGATGAAGCTGGGTTTAATCTCACCAAAAGGAGAAGGAGAGGCCGTAATGTGATTGGCCATCGGGCCATTGTTGGTGTTCCTGGGCAGCGTGGTGGCAATGTCACATTATGTGCTGCCATCAGCAATCATGGGGTTGTCCACCATCATGCCAACCTGGGGCCCTACAACACTCACCAGCTCCTCATTTTCCTCAATCACATGCGAGATGCTTTGTTAGGGCAGCAGGATGAGCATCCCATCTATGTTGTTGTTTGGGACAATGTGAGTTTTCACAGAGCCCTCCAGGTTAGAGAGTGGTACAATATGAACCAAGGTTTTATCAATCTTTGCCTTCCACCGTACTCCCCTTTCCTAAACCCCATTGAGGAATTATTCTCCTCATGGCGGTGGAAGGTATATGAACGCCAACCTTACACCAGGGTAAATCTCCTGCAAGCCATGGGACTTGCCTGTGGTGACATAGGTGTGGAGGCATGCCAAGCCTGGATACGGCATGCCAGGGTTTTTTTCCCCCGTTGCCTGGCCAGACAAAATGTGGCCTGTGATGTGGATGAAGTCCTGTGGCCTGACCCAGTACGGAGACATGATGCTGTGGCTGAGTAATGCACTTATTTGTATATTTTTGTACTTTATTTTTACATGGGCTTACTGTACACAAGTGGCAAACGCATAAGATTTCTGTTTGTTTTTACAAGTGCTACATGTAAATGCACAAGATTTCTGTTTTGTCTTTTTGTACAAGTGCTAAATGCACAGGTTTTTTTTTGTTTTGCAACATGCATTTAGCCTACAGTGAACAATAAACATTTATTTCTCCAGCTTCATGTCCTGAGCATTGTGTTTTCTATTTTTCTACGTAGTGTTTAGTGACTGTTCAGTAGTGTTTTTAATTTTGATTGACTCGGGGCACGATTTGACAACATAGTTCAGTTTTGAGCACAGATTGAACTGTTTTGAGGTGAAAGTTTGGTTTTGCAAGAAGAGTCTGAGGTTTTGTGAATGTAGCTTGAAAATTGGGTTTTGTGTTCACAGTTAAGAGAAAAGGAGAGCAGCTTTCAAGAAATGTGTCTTAGCAATCGAGAAAAACTGTAAGTTCCCTCTTCTCCTGCTGCTAATTGACATGTTGGATCATGACCTGCAGTTTCAGCAGAATACACAATGTCCTCCCTATCCTCTGGGTATCTGGCCGGGGCCAGAGGGTCAGACAGAGCCACACCATAAAGAGATGCTGCTGCCTCATTCACATGACCAGCGTTGTCTCCTTGTCTCAGCCTGTATTAGCTGGGAGGGTAGAGGAGAGGAGAGGAGAGGAGAGGAGAGGAGAGTCAGCCACAGCATCCCTCTAGCAGGATAGTTCTTATAGAGAACTATAAATTCCTTCTCCCTGCTAGAAAAGTAGGACGCACCTGCCAGCAAGTGTTGAAGGGGTCAATTCCATTTCAATTCAGTCTCATTGAAAAGCAATGCCAGTGCTGCTGAGTAACTGTGTAAACGTTACTTCTCAGGATGGTAGTAATACTTTGGTGACTGTGTTATTTCAGTCTGTTTCCACTTTGTCCTGTCTTGTTAATGTTTCAGTCTGTTTCCACTTTGTCCTGTCTTGTTAATGTTTCAGTCTGTTTCCACTTTGTCCTGTCTTGTTAATGTGTTTGCTTACTATTCTATTCAAACAGTAATGAAAACGCTGAAGCATTAGGCTACTTATCCTTTGTGCACAAATGCATTTCCAACCTTTTAGTCCATTTAGGTTTGTTTGTATCTGAGTGTAAATATCAGAATTCATAAAAGCATTAGTGATATCATATTAAAAGAAAGGCCATTTGAGAGCTGCATTTTCATAAACACTGAGTCCTAATGTGTGGTCTTAGCTGACTCATAGCCATCTAGAGAAAGCTTTTTAACTTGGAGAGTTAAAATGGTACTTGGTTGAGAGGGAACATTCCACTGGGAAATATATGGGGGCGTTTTATTTGAGCCCAAGTTATTCTGTCCTTTAAAAGGTCTTAGCCTATAGTGGCCCTTCATCTGCCTTCATGTGAATGTGATGTGGGTCAGCTGACTGATCTGTGTAATTGTGTATACCACTATGAAATCTCTTCTGCTGTTGAAACTGTAATACAAGTGATGATTATAGAATTGTAGTGCTCTCTCTCTCTCTCTCTCTCTCTCTCTCTCTCTCTCTCTCTCTCTTTCTCTCTGTCGGTCTCTGTCTCTCTCTCTCTCTCTCTCTGTCTCTCTCTCTCTCTCTCTGTCTCTCTCTCTCTTTCTCTCTCTCTCTCTCTCTCGATTTGAGATGCAACGATGACAATGATGCTGCAAGCTTGAATAGTCTCATCGTTAGCTACACTGTCATTAGTTTTATGGCCGTAGATACAAGACTCAGGAACATTTGGTACAATGTCTTACTGCCTTACTGTCTTACTGCCTTACTGGGTGATAAGCGCTATCATGTGTAGAGGAAACCAATCTTTCCCCTTCAAACAATCCCTGTATGAGTATGAGGAGCCACTCATTGTGATATAATCTTCCTGCTACATGGTTGTTGTTCCGGAGAGGGAAGCAATACTTTATCATAGCTACCTCTCCTAATGACTTCTCTAACCATCTGTTGTGCTGTGCTGCAGCACACTCTCTCATCCATCTTCTCAGACTCTTGCTAATGATACAGGTGCTGGGAGACAAAGACACAGGGAGGGAGGGTGGGACACAGGAGGAAGGGAGACAGGAGGGAGGGAGACAGGAGGGAGGGAGGGAGGGAGGGAGGGAGGGAGGGAGGGAGGCAGGAGGGAGGAAGGGAGACAGGATGGAGACAGGAGGGAGGGAGACAGGAAGGAGACAGGAGGAAGGGAGACAGGAAGGAGACAGGAGGGAGAGCAACAGGAGGGAGACAGGAGGAAGGGAGACAGGAAGGAGACAGGAGGAAGGGAGACAGGAAGGAGACAGGAGGGAGAGCGACAGGAGGGAGACAGGAGGAAGGGAGACAGGAAGGAGACAGGAGGGAGAGCGACAGGAGGGAGACAGGAGGAAGGGAGACATAACTGTGTTATCTTGGCTGTGTGCTTAGGGTCGTTGTCCTGTTGGAAGGTGAACCTTCGCCCCCAGTCTGAGGTCCTGAGTGCTCTGGAGCAGGTTTTCATCAAGGATCTCTCTGTACTTTGCGCCGTTCATCTTTCCTCGATCCTGACTAGTCTCCCAGTCCCTGCCACTGAATAACATCCCCACAGCATGATGCTGCCACCACCATGCTTCACCGTAGGGATGGTGCCAGGTTTCCTCCAGATGTGACACTTGGCATTCAGGCCAAAGAGTTCAATCTTGGTTTCATCAGACCAGAGAATCTTGTTTCTCATGGTCTGAGAGTCCTTTAGGTGCCTTTTGGCAAACTCCAAGTGGGCTGTCATGTGCCTTTTACTGAGGAGTAGCTTCCGTCTGGCCACTCTACCTGAAAGGCCTGATCGGAGTGCTGCAGAGATGGTTGTCCTTCTGGAAGGTTATCCCATCTCCACAGAGGAGCTCTGGAGCTCTGTTAGTGACCATCAGGTTCTTGGTCACCTCCCTGACCAATCCCTTCTCCCCCGATTGCTCAGTTTGGTCGGGCAGCCAGCTCTAGGAAGAGTCTTGGTGGTTCCAAACTTTTTCCATTTAAGAATGATGGAGGTCACTGTGTTCTTGGGGACCTTCAATGCTGAATAACCTTTTTGGTACCCTTCCCCAGATCTGTGCCTCAACACAATCCTGTCTCGGAGCTCTACGGACAATTCCTGCGACATCATGGCTTGGTTTTTGCTCTGACATGCACTGTCAACTGTGGGACCTTATATAGACAGGTATGTGCCTTTCCAAATCATGCCCAATCAATTGAATTTACCACAGGTGGACTCCAATGAAGTTGTAGAAACATCTCAAGGATGATCAATGTAAACAGAATGCACCTGAGCTCAATTATGAGTCTCATAGCAAAGGGTCTGAATACATATGTATTTATGTTTTTTATTTTTAACACATTTGCTAAAATTTCTAAAAACCTGTTTTCGCTTTGTCATTATGGGGTATTGTGTATATATTAATGAGAAAAAATGTTTTTCATCCATTTTAGAATAAGGCTGTAACGTAAGAAAAGTCAAGAGGTCTGAATACTTTCCAAACGCACTGGATAAGCTGTCCCCTCTCCCTGAAGTGGGCACTAGCACCCTGATGTATTGGATAAGCTGTCCCCTCTCCCTGAAGTGGGCACTAGCACCCTGATGTATTGGATAAGCTGTCCCCTCTCCCTGAAGTGGGCACTAGCACCCTGATGTATTGGATAAGCTGTCCCCTCTCCCTGAAGTGGGCACTAGCACCCTGATGTATTGGATAAGCTGTCCCCTCTCCCTGAAGTGGGCACTAGCACCCTGATGTATTGGATAAGCTGTCCCCTCTCCCTGAAGTGGGCACTAGCACCCTGATGTATTGGATAAGCTGTCCCCTCTCCCTGAAGTGGGCACTAGCACCCTGATGTATTTCATCCCTTGTCTACAGTATGTACAGTTCCCTCCCTGGCACCCTAGGACTTTATGGAAGACACTGGCAAATATACAATACTTAATATACTAATAATATATGCTAATATATACAGATATTTTATTTATTCAAACTGTACTGTATAATGTGTTTTGGAGCATTTATAATGCCTGTTCATGCTTCTTTTGTGTACCCTAGAATCATATTGTTCTCAATGTTCACTCAGATATGGAAGGTGTGAATATATGAAAGTTTTAAACCAAAATAATGAAACATACATTATTTTGAAGCTGTGATGCTATTTGGGCCTTAAAGTGTGTTCTATGGTGTTGTTTAATGTGTATTTAATCGAATTTAGACAAATGGTATGAAGCAGGTCTTCTAAGAGCATTGCCAGAGGGCTTCCCAGAGCTAATATTATTTTGAATCTCAGGGGATCCTTCACTATTGGTTTTGATCTTCCCTTGTTCTTCAGGTAATATGGTAAACATGTCACCCACTGTCACATTGATCAATTGTTCTTTTCTGAGGTAATTTTTAGAACCCCTGTTG
Organism: Coregonus lavaretus; assembly: GCF_964263955.1. Lineage (NCBI taxonomy): Eukaryota > Metazoa > Chordata > Actinopteri > Salmoniformes > Salmonidae > Coregonus > Coregonus lavaretus. The sequence goes on from NC_139990.1 coordinate 76,981,610, forward strand.
TATTCTGTTTGTTCTGTGTCATATGTTCCCTGAAGAGATGTCAGTAAACAACATCAACTCATTGAATTGGCTGAAGACAGGGATGGTACTTTGCAGGAATTCTCGTGTGATAACTCCCTGCTATCAACCAATCAGCATCCAGGATCCAAACAACACATTTTATAATTCTTGTAATCTTCCAGGAGCTTCCAGGAAATCCTTGTGTGGAATAACAACAAGCTCTGTGCATCTGTGGTAAGGAAGCAGAGTTTCTTATGGACGTGTTGCTGTCCAGATCTTCTCTGCAAGGCATTTAGCTAATCTTCTTTAGGGGAATCAATGTCGGCCACTATAGATAGTCTAACCAAAGAGGAACACTTTCGAGATTATATATTTTTTAAGTAATATTGTCAGGATTTTCTTCAGTGTCTTTGTTCTGTCTTCTGTCAGTGATATTCCTGCTCAGGCAAATCCAATGTCAGACATACTGTGTTGTTGGAAATTGATATGACATGAGAGCACTAGCTAGACATGTCTACAGCAGCAAGCTCAGTTAATGGCATGTGGCTTGGAGTATGTAAGCTGTTTGAGAAAAATAAGTCTACACTGAAACCTTTCATTATCTTTAAAGAGATCTCCACTGTAACTCCTCCTGTATCCTCTGCACTTATGGGTGGTTATCTGCTAGCACTGAGCATCAGTCATGTCACCCTAATCCGTTGAAGCAGATTGGTTTGATGGCTGAAGTTACTGAGGCTATGAGTCATGTGTGTAAGCTGGCTGTGACGTGGAAACAACAGTAGAACAGAAGAACATCAGTCTACAGTGGAACTCAATGGATTGTGATTGCAGGGGGACCATGGCTCTTTCCTAAATAGCACCCTGTTCCCTTTATAGTGCACTACTTTGACTAGGGCCCATAGGCTTCTGATCTAAAGTAGTGCACTAGAAAGGGAATAGGGTGCCAGTTGGGACCCATGATGTGTCTGAAAGGAAGAAGTATCACTAATACAGAGAATGACAGACGAATGATGAGGAGTTCCTACTGGCTGATACTGGACAAAACATTAGGAACACCTGCTCTTTCCATGGCATATACTGACCAAGTGAAAGCTATGATCCCTTATTGATGTCACTTGTTAAATCCACTTCAATCAGTGTAGAAGAAGGGGAGGAGACAGGTTAAAGAAGGATTTTTAAGCCTCGAGACAATTGAGACATGGATTATGTTTGTGTGCCATTCAGAGGGTGAATGGGGAACACAAAATATTTAAGTGCCTTTGAACGGGGTATGGTAGTAGGTGCCAGGCGCACCGGTTTGAGTTTGTCAAGAACTGCAACGCTGCTGGGTTTTTTACACTCAACAGTTTCCCATGTGTATCAAGAATGATCCACCACCCAAAGGACATCCAGCCACCTTGTAGAGTCCATGCCTCGATGAATTGAGGCTGTTCTGAGGGCAAAAGGGGGTGCAACTCAATATTAGGAAGGCATTCCTAATGTTTGGTACACTCAATGTATATTTCAACTATTTTCTTTGTTTAAAATTGAATTCAATATTTATATCTAAAAGTGAGTCCTCTCTCACTCTGGTCTTCAATGAAACTGATATTGTGGGTCATTCCATCACAATAATGTGGAACAATACCACTTACTGTTTCTTTAATATGGATTTATTTAGATAGACATCTGAAGGTATCTCATCAACATGTATTGTTCTTTAATATGGGTTTATTTAGATAGACATCTGAAGGTATCTCATCAACATGTATTGTTCTTTAATATGGGTTTATTTAGCTAGACATCTGAAGGTATCTCATCAACATGTATTGTTCTTTAATATGGGTTTATTTAGCTAGACATCTGAAGGTATCTCATCAACATGTATTGTTCTTTAATATGGGTTTATTTAGCTAGACATCTGAAGGTATCTCATTGCAGTACAACAGAGTACAACAGTTACACATCAAAACTATTTCATAAGAAGATAACACGAGTAAAGCTATACTTTGGACACATCACAATGAGTATACTTTAGGGTACACTTTCAGTAAACTACTTGTGATGAAGGCCTTGGCCTAGGGTTGACCACTATAGTGACTAGTGATGAAGCCCATGGCCTAGGGTTGACCACTATAGTGACTAGTGATGAAGCCCATGGCCTAGGGTTGACCACTATAGTGACTAGTGATGAAGCCCATGGCCTAGGGTTGACCACTATAGTGACTAGTGATGAAGCCCATGGCCTAGGGTTGACCACTATAGTGACTAGTGATGAAGCCCATGGCCTAGGGTTGACAACTATAGTGACTAGTGATGAAGCCCATGGCCTAGGGTTGACCACTATAGTGACTAGTGATGAAGCCCATGGCCTAGGGTTGACCACTATAGTGACTAGTGATGAAGCCCATGGCCTAGGGTTGACCACTATAGTGACTAGTGATGAAGCCCATGGCCTAGGGTTGACCACTATAGTGACTAGTGATGAAGCCCATGGCCTGGGGTTGACCACTATAGTGACTAGTGATGAAGCCCATGGCCTAGGGTTGACCACTATAGTGACTAGTGATGAAGCCCATGGCCTAGGGTTGACCACTATAGTGACTAGTGATGGAGCCCATGGCCTAGGGTTGACCACTATAGTGACTAGTGATGGAGCCCATGGCCTAGGGTTGACCACTATAGTGACTAGTGATGGAGCCCATGGCCTAGGGTTGACCACTATAGTGACTAGTGATGAAGCCCATGGCCTAGGGTTGACCACTATAGTGACTAGTGATGAAGCCCATGGCCTAGGGTTGACCACTATAGTGACTAGTGATGGAGCCCTTGGCCTAGGGTTGACCACTATAGTGACTAGTGATGGAGCCCATGGCCTAGGGTTGACCACTATAGTGACTAGTGATGAAGCCCATGGCCTAGGGTTGACCACTATAGTGACTAGTGATGAAGCCCATGGCCTAGGGTTGACCACTATAGTGACTAGTGATGAAGCCCATGGCCTAGGGTTGACCACTATAGTGACTAGTGATGAAGCCCATGGCCTAGGGTTGACCACTATAGTGACTAGTGATGAAGCCCATGGCCTAGGGTTGACCACTATAGTGACTAGTGATGGAGCCCATGGCCTAGGGTTGACCACTATAGTGACTAGTGATGGAGCCCATGGCCTAGGGTTGACCACTATAGTGACTAGTGATGGAGCCCATGGCCTAGGGTTGACCACTATAGTGACTAGTGATGAAGCCCATGGCCTAGGGTTGACCACTATAGTGACTAGTGATGAAGCCCATGGCCTAGGGTTGACCACTATAGTGACTAGTGATGAAGCCCATGGCCTAGGGTTGACCACTATAGTGACTAGTGATGAAGCCCATGGCCTAGGGTTGACCACTATAGTGACTAGTGATGAAGCCCATGGCCTAGGGTTGACCACTATAGTGACTAGTGATGAAGCCCATGGCCTAGGGTTGACCACTATAGTGACTAGTGATGAAGCCCATGGCCTGGGGTTGACCACTATAGTGACTAGTGATGGAGCCCATGGCCTAGGGTTGACCACTATAGTGACTAGTGATGAAGCCCATGGCCTAGGGTTGACCACTATAGTGACTAGTGATGGAGCCCATGGCCTAGGGTTGACCACTATAGTGACTAGTGATGAAGCCCATGGCCTAGGGTTGACCACTATAGTGACTAGTGATGAAGCCCATGGCCTGGGGTTGACCACTATAGTGACTAGTGATGAAGCCCATGGCCTAGGGTTGACCACTATAGTGACTAGTGATGAAGCCCATGGCCTAGGGTTGACCACTATAGTGACTAGTGATGAAGCCCATGGCCTAGGGTTGACCACTATAGTGACTAGTGATGGAGCCCATGGCCTAGGGTTGACCACTATAGTGACTAGTGATGAAGCCCATGGCCTAGGGTTGACCACTATAGTGACTAGTGATGAAGCCCATGGCCTAGGGTTGACCACTATAGTGACTAGTGATGAAGCCCATGGCCTAGGGTTGACCACTATAGTGACTAGTGATGAAGCCCATGGCCTAGGGTTGACCACTATAGTGACTAGTGATGAAGCCCATGGCCTAGGGTTGACCACTATAGTGACTAGTGATGAAGCCCATGGCCTAGGGTTGACCACTATAGTGACTAGTGATGAAGCCCATGGCCTGGGGTTGACCACTATAGTGACTAGTGATGGAGCCCATGGCCTAGGGTTGACCACTATAGTGACTAGTGATGAAGCCCATGGCCTAGGGTTGACCACTATAGTGACTAGTGATGAAGCCCATGGCCTAGGGTTGACCACTATAGTGACTAGTGATGAAGCCCATGGCCTAGGGTTGACCACTATAGTGACTAGTGATGAAGCCCATGGCCTAGGGTTGACCACTATAGTGACTAGTGATGAAGCCCATGGCCTAGGGTTGACCACTATAGTGACTAGTGATGAAGCCCATGGCCTAGGGTTGACCACTATAGTGACTAGTGATGAAGCCCATGGCCTAGGGTTGTGACTTGTCCTGTACTGTGTCCTTTATTGAAGACTATTTAATGAGCGTTGTAATGAATAGACCCCAACACACACTACAGCAGTAGAACATGTTGTCAGACTATCATCCTCTGTCTAATGATGAACCAGTTAAACACTGAGGGGGAATGAAAGGTGGAAGTGAGTCATTGGGGACAATCTGAATTTCATTTCTTTGATTCCTTGTGTCCTCTCTCTCCTCACCACCTTCTCAAAACCCATCGGATTAGAAGGTCAGAGGGTCAGAGGGGAAGGACCTCTGGCCTTCTCATCCAATAGGTTTTGAGAAGAAGGTGAGGAGAGAGAGGACGTGAGGAAGCAAGGAAATGCAATTGAGATTCTCCCAATAGAAAGGTTGTGATGGTGGTTGGCACGCCCACGCATCGCCTGTCAGTCAAACTGAACTTCAGCACCACGACATTGGATAGCTTCCCATGTAGCTCTATTCAACAGGCTACACAGAAAACACACTACTACTTTCACAATGTTTCTCCTCTTGTTTTGGTCACACCGTTCCTTATGAGGCCAGGGGGGGGCAGTCTGTTGATTCACAGATCTTAATGTATTGACATCTCATTCAGACTGTGTTCACTGGGCAAGCTCCGGTTGATATTTGACAGACTCGCCATGAGAGATTTCACCTTGTGCGCATAATAGTTCCTCAGATTGACAGAGGGCAGGTTTTCTTTGATCTCCTGGTCGAAGTCACAGCTGCGCATAGCGATCTCTAACTGTTTCTGTCTCTTGTAGAAGAGGGAGAACTTATTGAATATGAGCGTGATGGGAAGCACAACCACCAGGATGCCTGCGAGAATACAGGCTGAGGCCGTCATCTTGCCGGCTACAGACACCGGGACCACGTCTCCGTACCCCACTGTGGTCATGCTCACCGTGGCCCACCACCAGCATGCTGGGATGGTTGAGAAGTCCTCGCTGTCCTCCTTCTCCACGGTGTAGGCCATCACAGAGAAGAAGGACACGCCCACCGCCAGGTAGAGTAGCAGAAGCCCCACCTCCTTAGAGCTGTTTCTCAGCGTGGCGCCCAGAGAGCGCAGCCCCGTGGAGTGACGCGCCAGCTTCAGGATACGGAAGATCCTCATCAGCCGCAGCACCTGCGCCACGCGCCCCAGATTGGCTAACGCCGGGCTGCTCTCTGCCACCAGGTCAATGAGAAGCGTCAGGTAGAACGGTAATATCGACACAAGGTCTATTAAGTTCAATGGATGCTTGAAGAAGGGGAGAAGATCTGGGGCCACTGTGAACCGGGCCGCCAGCTCCAAGGTGAACCAGCCGATACCAAAGTGTTCCACCGTCTCAAACCTGGGGTCCTCGTGGGGCGTCCCCTCCCTGTCCACCAGGGTAAACTCAGCCATACTGTTGACGCACATGGTGGCTATAGAACCCAACACTACCAGGATAGAGAGGATACTGATGATGCGGCTGGCGATGGAGTACCCCGGGTTATCTAGCATTAGCCAGATCCGCCTGCGGACGATCCCCAGTGGCTGCTTGTCGAACTTAGCGGCGTCATTATAGAACTCTAGGATCTCATCTAACGATGACGTGGTGCTGCCCTCCTCACTCCGGCAGTCGTCCCAGTCCTCCCCGCGGTCAGGATCCATCTTCCGGCAGTGGTAGGCGTTGCTGCAACATGAGTCGATGAAGAATTCATTGATGCCCCAGTACTCTATCTCCTGACTGAAGGAGAATATACACAGTTCTGCCATGACGTGGAGCCTCCCTGTGTTGTAGAAATTCAACACGTAAGGAAAGAGAGCCGGATTCCTATCGAAATAGAACTCTTTTTCCATGTCATCATAGTCATCGCAGAGCTCTAGTATTGACTCTTTTGATTGACAGTGTAACAGCCGAGCCAGCCGGGTCTCTGGGAAGCGAGACAGCGTGTTGGAGAGCAGTCTCTTCTTGAACCCTCCCACGTTGATGCGGATGGTGTGGTCCTCGTAGGCTGCTGTCAGCTCCTCCAGGCTCTGACCCGTCATGTCTGGCAAGGGGTGAGGGGACTAGGGAGAGGAGAAGTTCCTGCAGACAGCGAGACAAAACACTTGAGAGAGAGAGGAGTTAAAATCCTCTCATTGCTATGAGAGAGAAAATATTGACAGTCAGATATTATAACTGCTTTCTCCTGAATCTATTCCCTTCAGCAACAAGAACCAGCACAAAATATATAGGAAGAAATGGGCTATAGGCCTGTGAATATTTCTGCTGCTTTTTGAGGATTTGCTTCATCACGACAGTGTCTCTGAATGAGACCACACACTCTGGTCGTTTAGTAACATGTTGCGTCTTCATCACATTACAGCATCACTTTAGATTTCCCTCAAATCTCATGCCATGCTTGTGCGCACTTGCTACAAGTCAAACAATTGTGTTATTTTTTATCTTGGCTATGCTACCTCTATGCATTAAATAATACATCAATAAATGAATAGAATACTGTTGCATTATAACGGTACAATATATTACAAAACATCACATATTCCTTACTTTATTCAACGACCTTTTCCGAGTCTCCTACACAACACGTCTGCATGTCAGGTCCATCGAGGGCATTGTGCTTCACGGAGCTGCTGAGCAACTTGGATAGACGTAGATCGATAGCTGTCTCCTCTCTGTGCCTCCTCCTGTTAGCGTGGAAGACAGAAACAATGCTCTCTCGGTCTGTCTCTCTGTCTGTCATGCGTTGCTGGCCAGATTAGATAGAGGGGTTTCCCACGGAGCCGTCAGCCTGAACGAGGTTGTCTGTCTCTTCTCCAGATATAAAATGTGTCTGCCCCCAGACAGACTAACCCTATTTACGTCATTAAATCATGAGCACACGCCATGCATCTTCATCTTTAACACGCTCCAGATGCTTCAATTCTGTAGTGAGGGAATTCCTCGGATGAATCTCCATTCTGTCGTCTAGTAGCGGTTAGACCCAGCTCTGTTGCTGTGCAGTAGCAAGACTTTCTGTAAACTACCGTTCCGCCCTCGGCTGCGAGCGAATTCAACACCTCCCTCTCCGGTGCTGAAAGGGACAACTCCTTTCCTCTGCTCTGCTCTGCTCTCGGCGAGGGAGGAGAATTCACCGATACTTAAAAGCGTGTGCGCCCGAGCGTTATACAGATGTCGTCATCTTCAAATGAGGTAACCGTTAACCGTAGAGGGCTCTCGAACCGAACCGTTAGTTAAGACGGATGAGACGTGGAAAGGTTAGGATTGATTCGTGAGGCGGAAAACGTGTGCTTGCTTTTCTAATCCGTTGTCAAATCAATTGAACGATCAAATAAAATAAAATAAAATTGTATTGGTCACATACACGTGTTTAGCAGATGTTATAGCGGGTGTAGCATAATGCTTGTGCTTCTAGCTCCGACAGTGCAGTAATATCTAACAAGTAAATATCTAACAATTTCACAACATATACCCAATACACACAAAACTAGTAAGGAATGGGATTTAAGAATATATACATATATGGACAAGCAATCACAGAGAGGCATGGACTAAGATACAGTAGAATATTATAGAATACAGTAAATACATATGAGGTGAGTAGTGCAAGATATGTAAACATTATTAAAGTGACTAGTGTTCCATTTCTTAAAGTGGCCAGTGATTTCAATAGGCAGCAGCAGCCTCTAATGTGCTAGTGATGGCTATTTAACAGTCTTAGATATCATCTACTCTGCTGGTTAGGATTTCAGTGTGTCTGGATGATGGATTACTGTTATATGCTTAAATAGGATTATATTAAATCAAAACTACAGTTTAAAATATATATCATCTCCTTGGAGAATTGTTCCTGAGTAAGTGGGTGGATCATTTCCAGACTGTGGGGTTAGTATCATATGTATCTATGCCCTGAGAGAGAGAGAACACAACCAGTGACTTTCCTCTGTCTTCTCTGAGGCATGACAGGTTATCTTGTGTTCCAATGGGGACACAGGATTTAAAAGTCTGATGTAACACCAAGCATACTCCAGCACATCCATATTAACAGTCGCAGACCCTTCTAGAATACCTTTTTTTAAGGTTAGCACACAATAAAACAGTAAAACAATAAAACTCCTCCCCTCTCCTCATGTCTGTGAAGGCCGATAGAGAAGCTGTTTTACTTTGATGTCTCATTGTTCTCTCTGTTCTTTTCAAATCAAATCAAATCCAATTTTATTTGTCACATACACGTGTTTAGCAGATGTTATTGCGGGTGTAGCGAAATGCTTGTGCTTCTAGCTCCGACAGTGCAGAAATATCTAACAAGTAATATCTAACAATTTCACAACATATACCCAATACACACAAATCTAAGTAAGGAATGGAATTTAAGAATATATACATATATGGACAAGCACTGACGGAGCGGCATGGACTAAGATACAGTAGAATATTATAGAATACAGTATATACATATGAGATGAGTAATGCAAGATATGTAAACATTATTAAAGTGACTAGTGTTCCATTTCTTAAAGTGGCCAGTGATTTCAATAGGCAGCAGCAGCCTCTAATGTGCTAGTGATGGCTATTTAACAGTCTGATGGGCTTGAGATAGAAGCTGTTTTTCAGTCTCTCGGTCCCAGCTTTGATGCACCTGTACTGACCTCACCTTCTGGATGATAGCGGGGTGAACAGGCAGTGGCTCGGGTGGTTGATGTCCTTGATTATCTTTTTTGCCTTCCTGTGACATCGAGTGCTGTAGATGTCCTGGAGGGCGGGTAGTTTGCCCCCGGTAATGTGTTCGGCAGACCGCACCACCCTCTGGAGAGCCCTGCGGTTGCGGGCGGTGCAGTTGCCGTACCAGGCGGTGATACAGCCCAACAGGACACGCTCAATTGTGCATCTGTAAAAGTTTGTGAGGGTTTTAGGTGCCAAGCCAAATTTCTTCAGCCTCCTGAGGTTGAAGAGGCTCTGTTGCGCCTTCTTCACCACACTGTCTGTATGGGTGGACCATTTCAGTTTGTCAGTGATGTTTACGCCAAGGAACTTGAAGCTTTCCACCTTCTCCACTCCGGCTCACGTCGATGTGAATAGGGGGGTGCACCCACTGCTGTTTCCTGAAGTCCACGATCATCTCCTTTGTTTTGTTGACGTTGAGTGAGAGGTTATTTTCCTGGCACCACACTTTTCTCTCAGAATAACAGATAGCAGATTTCAAGTGGCAATCATACAGTGTTCAAATGTACCACTGAATGATACAGTGTTCAAATGTACCACTGAATGAAAGTGTTCAAATGTACCACTGAATGAAACAGTGCATGCTTTTTATACTGTAGTGTCATTCGGATCAGTGATTTATTTACACCCCGCTATACTTGATTAGCCAGTCTTGTCCTTGGCTGTTTATCAAAAGGAAAAGCATGAGAGAGTAATCCACGTTCCTCAGGAGGTTCTGGTTAGAAGACTGTGTTTTACATCTGGGTCCTTTAGATTCTGCTCAGACTTGGCAGTGGCTCCAACGGTTGTGTTCCCTATGGGCCATGGTCAAAAGTAGTGCCCTATATAGGGAATAGGGTGCCATTTGTGCTAATCTATCCTCCTTAAGTAAATCTCCAGAAGCCCAGTTAAAATGATTTAGGGGGGTTGAGATGGTGGAGACGTTGAATAGAGGTTTCAGAACGGGGGATTTGGGGGGTTTATCCTCAGTGTGGAGCTCCATCCATCATGCTGTGTCTCAAGTGTCCTTCCCTTATTGGAAGTCACCCTCCTTAACTTGACCCTTTATATTCTCAAATCATATCGTCCTGGGAGGAGGCTCATCACCCTGTTTCCTTTGTGAGGCTTCAGATGACTTTCCCCTTGTAACCTGTCAGCTGTACAAAGAGATTGAGGGAGACAGATGGAGAGAGAGAAAGAGAGGGAGAGAGAGAGAGAGAGATGGAGAGAGGTGTGAGAGGGTGTCTGCAGTGTGTGTAGGAGTTTTGATGTGGACCTCATCCGCTGACTGCTGTTCTCCATCTGCAGTTTGGCTGCATATTTCACCATCCCTGTCAATCTCTCTCTCTACCTCTCTCTATCCTCCCCCCTCTCTCTCTCCTCCCCCCATAGTGGTGCCTCCTGTAGCTCAGTTGGTAGAGCATGGTGCTTGCAACGCCAGGGTTGTGGATTCGATTCCCACAGGGGGCCAGTATGGAAAATGTATGCACTCACTAACTGTAAGTCGCTCTGGATAAGAGCGTCTGCTAAATCATTTTACATTGTAAAAAAATGTTAATCTATCTCTCCTCCCCCTCTCTCTCCTCCCCCCTATCAGAATAGACACAAATTAATTGCAGAAGGTCAACAATACACTGACCTCATCTGTGACCGCAGCTGTCAGATGGCCATTCCAGAACCACTCACATCACAGGGTTCAGATTTAACCCCCAAGGCATTGTGGGAGGAATTTTAACTACAGTGAGATTAGGCTGTTAAGGGCCCTGTGGATGATAGATGTTGTCAATAAAGTTTGCCATATGTTGTATTCTGAACTGCTGCCAATAGCTCACATCATCATAACCTGGGGCCAGGGATGGAGATGGGGATGGGGCTGGGGATGGGGCTGGGACTGGAGCTGGGACTGGGACTGGAGCTGGGGAGGGGGGGTGGGCTGGAGCTAAACATATGCCTGTGAAATAAAAAGCTGATCTATGATTTCTTCTCCTCTCCTTCATGGGTAGATAATCACATTATTTCTGATGGTAGTGGAGGCTGTCTGAGTGTGATGCATCCTAACACACACACCAGTCTGGTCTCATAGACTAGTCATAACATTGTAAATGTAAATCCGGGACACTGAAATTAGTATGGTATGTTATGTTTGGTATGGTTACCTAAGACAGAAGGTTACTTAAGGCAAAAACGAAAGTAGGGTGGTTGGTCGGGCGTATAACGCGACGTCTAGGACCCGAAGGTTGCGTGTTCAAATCTCATCACAGACAACTTTAGCATTTTAGCTAATTAGCAACTTTGCAACTACTTAGTACTTTTTAGCTACTTTTTAGCTACTTAGCATGTTAGCTAACCCTTCACCTAACCCTAACCTTAACCCTTTAAACTAACTCCAAACCCTAACCTGAACCATAACCCTTAACCCTTTAACCTAACTCCTAACCTGAACCATAACCTTAACCTTAACCTTAACCCTTTAGCTAACCCTTCACCTAACCCTAGCCTTAACCTTTTAACCTAACTCCTAACCCTAACACTAACCCTAGATAACGTTAGCCACCTAACTAACGTTCGTGTTAGCCACCTAGCTAACGTTAGCAACAACAAATATTAATTCATAACATATCATACGTTTTGCAAATTCGTAACATATTGTACGAATTGCAATTCGTAACATATTGTACAAATTGCTTTTCGTAACATATCAATCATACAAAATGGATGATGGACATCCACAAATTAATACATACCTTACGAAACGTAACATAGCAAACTAATTACTTCACGGAATTACGTTTACTATGTTACGTCTACCCCTGAGTTCAGGTTGCACACACACACACACACAGACAAAGAAAGCATCAGCCATGAGATGTTATATATTCCAGGGTGTTTCTAAAGGACTGTATTCTGTCTATAGGAGACAGATCTACTCATATTTATGTATTGATATATATACTCATCTAATGTTTTCTCCAGCTGGTTTCTTCAGCCTGGCATGGGTCAGTCAGAGGACATTCCCTCTGATGTCACTCAATATATTCACAGTATGGGATGGCAGTGAGTCAAAGGTGTGTGAATGTTGGGTTTCATTTACTGTTGATGACCTTTGTAACATCAACTCAGTGAAACAGCGTTCCTGAAAGTAAAATATATCTATCATCATTAGTCCTAGTGTAATAAAACATTACCCTGGCTCCTCAGTTATTTAAAACATTACCCTGGCTCTCCAGTTATTTAAAACATTACCCTGGCTCCTCAGTTATTGCATTGTGTGTCAGAAATAGGTGTTTGAATTTGAAGTGGCACTATGCCAGTCCAGCTGAACAGCTGGAGATACAGGAGGATATTTTATTTAGCTGAACCCAAAAGAACAAACAGTCCCTCATCATCCCAATGCAACACAGACAAAGGACAGACAGGGTGTGTGTGTGTGTGTCTCAAATCAAATCAAATTTTATTTGTCACGTTTCGTAAACGACAGGTGTAGAGTAACAGAGAAATGCTTACTTACGGGTCTTTTTCCAACAATGCAGAGTTAAAGAGAAAATATATACAAATAAAATAAAATAAAAATATAATCTAATCTAATTTTATTTGTCACATGCGCCGAATACAACAGGTGTAGACCTTACCGTGAAATACTTACTAACAAGCCCTTAACCAACAATGCAGTTTAAGAAAAATACGAGTTAAGTCAAATATTTACTAAATAAACTAAAGTTAAAAATAAAAGAGCAACAATACAGTTTTTTACAATCACTTTGGCACTAATTTCAGAACCTTGACGTCATTTTTCAAAACTCTAGACACAAAACTCACAACCAATGATCAAAATGCACATTTTTCAAAACTCTAACACTTTTTTCAATTGCTTGGATACAATACACATAAAACTAAGATCATTTGTTCATTTAACAAAAGTCACCTGTTCAATATGACACAACTTAACATCAAAGTACTACTATTTCAAAAGGCAATTCACACATTACATTTCAGATGAGTGTCTATTCATTTCATTACAATTATCCAACTATCAATTGATACAACTGCTCAAAATGATAAGTAACTGTTGCATTGCTCTTAATGCATAGTTGTATGGAAACAGACAAACAATATTCCATGTTTAGATCATGAAAGTTTCAAAGTAACGAGATTCATTGTCACCAATTAGCGTGGAGCATGAACCAATTAGAGTACATTATCTATGGATGTAATATTTCATCATCATTCTTTATCAGACACCATTTCTATGGTACCCTTGTAACCTTCCTTGATGAGCTCGATCAGGCCTGTAGAGCTGGTGGCGTGACCTATGTCATTATGTGGGATAATGTCAGGTTCCACCATGCTCATATGGTGCAAGCATGGTTTCAGGCCCATGCACAATTTACCACCCTGTATTTACCCCCATACTCTCCTTTCCTTAACCCGATTGAGGAATTTTTCTCCAAATGGAGATGGAAGGTTTATGATAGGCGCCCTCATGAACAAGTCACTCTTCTCCAGGCCATGGATGACGCATGCAATGACATCACGGCAGACCAGTGTCAGGCCTGGATTCGCCATAGCCAAAGGTTTTTTCCAAGATGTTTGGCTAATGAAAACATCCATTGTGATGTAGATGAGAACCTGTGGCCAAAACCACAAGACAGAGTTGATGAAAATGTAGAAGTACAGTAATCACTCCTATGTTTTGCTTTTTACAGTACAAGCAAGCAAGTTGAGGAACACTGCATTTGATGTTTTACAGTACTGTAATGTTTTTCATCAATATATTTCAGATTTTGTTCAATGATTCCACTGTGTCTGTAGTATTCTCTCTACTACTGCAGTACTTTTACAGGGATGTATTTACATGTAGTACCATAATGAAACATGTATCACCTATTTTGTACTACAATATTTAATGATCGTACGAACAATGACACAGTGAAACTATCGGTTGCTTGTGTGTGGGTGATCTAAATTAACGTTTAATTGGTATTTCACAATAAATTAGTTTTTTGAACCAATGATTGTGCAAGTGCAAGATTTCTTTAAAGATATGAATGCACAATGCAATGTTTTGAACATTGGACAGCCTGTGTTACAAGTGATGACCGTTTTGAGTTTTGTGTCTAGAGTTTTGAAAAATGACGTCAAGGTTCTGAAATTAGTGCCAAAGTGATTGTAAAAAACTGTAAAATAACAATAACGAGGCTATATACGGGGGGTATCGGTACCGAGTCAGTGTGCGGGGGTACAGGTAATTGAGGTAATATGTACATGTAGGTAAGGGTAAAGTGACTCTGCATAGATAACAGATAATAAACAGAGTAGCAGCAGCGTAAACAAAGGGGGGGGGGGGGGTCAATGTAAATAGTCTGGGTTAACATTTGATTAACCGTATATATAGAAATAGTGACATGAGGAATAAATACACAGTGAATAAGGAATAATAATGGTAGAGCTGTAGAACTCTTTGAGGATCTGAGGGCCCATGCCAAATCTGTTCAGCCTCCTGAGGGGGAGAGGTGCTGTCGTTCCCTCTTCACAACTGTGTGGGTGTGTGTGTGGACACAGAGGAACTTGAAGTATGTGTGTGTGTGTGTGCGTGTGCGTGTGCGTGTGTGTGTGTGCGTGTGCGTATGTGTGTGCGCCGTGTGTGTGTGCGTGTGTGTGTGTATGTGTGTGTATGTGCGTGCGTGTGTGTGTGTGTGTGTGCATGTGCGTGTGTGTGTGTGTGTGTGCGCCGTGTGTGTGTGCGTGTGTGTATGTGTGTGTATGTGCGTGTGTGTGTGTGTGTGTGTGTGTGCGTGCGTGTGCGTGTGCGTGTGCGTGTGTGTGTGTGCGCCGTGTGTGTATGTGCGTGTGTGTGTGTGTGTGTGTGTGTGTGTGTGTGTGTGTGTCCCCAGTGGAGCAGCTCATCCTGTAGCCGTCAGGGTACTCCTCCAGATCAGGCTCCATAGTCCAAGGCTAAACAAACTTCATACAGGTATGGTACAGTGAGGGAAAAAAGTATTTGATCCCCTGCTGATTTTGTACGTATGCCCACTGACAAAGACATGATCAGTCTATAATTTTAATAGTAGGTTTATTTGAACAGTTAGAGAGAGAATAACAACAACAAAATCCAGAAAAACGCATGTCAAAAATGTTATAAATTGATTTGCATTTTAATGAGGGAAATAAGTATTTGACCCCCTCTCAATCAGAAAGATTTCTGGCTCCCAGGTGTCTTTTATACAGGTAAACAAGCTGAGATTAGGAGCACACTCTTAAAGGGAGTGCTCCTAATCTCAGCTTGTTACCTGTATAAAAGACACCTGTCCAGAGAAGCAATCAATCAATCAGATTCCAAACTCTCCACCATGGCCAAGACCAAAGAGCTCTCCAAGGATGTCAGGGACAAGATTGTAGACCTACACAAGGCTGGAATGGGCTACAAGACCATCGCCAAGCAGCTTGGTGAGAAGGTGACAACAGTTGGTGCGATTATTCGCAAATGGAAGAAACACAAAAGAACTGTCAATCTCCCTCGGCCTGGGGCTCCATGCAAGATCTCACCTCGTGGAGTTGCAATGATCATGAGAACGGTGAGGAATCAGCCCAGAACTACATGGGAGGATCTCAAGGCAGCTGGGACCATAGTCACCAAGAAAACAATTGGTAACACACTATGCCGTGAAGGACTGAAATCCTGCAGCGCCCGCAAGTTCCCCTGTTCAAGAAAGCACATATACAGGGCCGTCTGAAGTTTGCCAATGAACATCTGAATGATTCAGAGGAGAACTGGGTGAAAGTGTTGTGGTCAGATGAGACCAAAATCGAGCTCTTTGGCATCAACTCAACTCACCGTGTTTGGAGGAGGAGGAATGCTGCCTATGACCCCAAGAACACCATCCCCACCGTCAAACATGGAGGTGGAAACATTATGCTTTGGGGGTGTTTTTCTGCTGAGGGGACAGGACAACTTCACCGCATCAAAGGGACGATGGATGGCGCCATGTACCGTCAAATCTTGGGTGAGAACCTCCTTCCCTCAGCCAGGGCATTGAAAATGGGTCGTGGATGGGTATTCCAGGATGACAATGACCCAAAACACACGGCCAAGGCAACAAAGGAGTGGCTCAAGAAGAAGCACATTAAGGTCCTGGAGTGGCCTAGCCAGTTTCCAGACCTTAATCCCATAGAAAATCTGTGGAGGGAGCTGAAGGTTCGAGTTGCCAAACGTCAGCCTCAAAACCTTAATGACTTGGAGAAGATCTGCAAAGAGGAGTGAGACAAAATCCTTCCTGAGATGTGTGCAAACCTGGTGGCCAACTACAAGAAACGTCTGACCTCTGTGATTGCCAGCAAGGGTTTTGCCACCAAGTACTAAGTCATGTTTTGCAGAGGGGTCAAATACTTATTTTCCTCATTAAAATGCAAATCAATTGATAACATTTTTGACATGCGCTTTTCTGGATTTTTTTGTTGTTATTCTGTCTCTCACTGTTCAAATAAACCTACCATTAAAATTATAGACTGATCATTTCTTTGTCAGTGGGCAAACTTACAAAATCAGCAGGGGATGAAATACTTTTTTCCCTCACTGTAGTATCATATGGAGGCTATTGTCTCTACATTATGATGATCTATTGTCCATCCTCTGTCTCTACATTATGATGATCTATTGTCCTGTCCTCTGTCTCTACATTATGATGATCTATTCTCCATCCTCTGTCTCTACATTATGATGATCTATTCTCCATCCTCTGTCTCTACATTATGATGATCTATTGTCCATCCTCTGTCTCTACATTATGATGATATATTGTCCATCCTCTGTCTCTACATTATGATGATCTATTCTCCATCCTCTGTCTCTACATTATGATGATCTATTGTCCATCCTCTGTCTCTACATTATGATGATCTATTGTCCATCCTCTGTCTCTACATTATGATGATCTATTGTCCATCCTCTGTCTCTACATTATGATGATCTATTCTCCATCCTCTGTCTCTACATTATGATGATCTATTGTCCTGTCCTCTGTCTCTACATTATGATGATCTATTCTCCATCCTCTGTCTCTACATTATGATGATCTATTGTCCATCCTCTGTCTCTACATTATGATGATCTATTCTCCATCCTCTGTCTCTACATTATGATGATCTATTCTTCATCCTCTGTCTCTACATTATGATGATATATTGTCCTGTCCTCTGTCTCTACATTATGATGATCTATTGTCCTGTCCTCTGTCTCTACATTATGATGATCTATTCTCCATCCTCTGTCTCTACATTATGATGATCTATTGTCCTGTCCTCTGTCTCTACATTATGATGATCTATTGTCCATCCTCTGTCTCTACATTATGATGATCTATTGTCCATCCTCTGTCTCTACATTATGATGATCTATTGTCCATCCTCTGTCTCTACATTATGATGATCTATTGTCCTGTCCTCTGTCTCTACATTATGATGATCTATTGTCCTGTCCTCTGTCTCTACATTATGATGATCTATTGTCCATCCTCTGTCTCTACATTATGATGATCTATTGTCCATCCTCTGTCTCTACATTATGATGATCTATTGTCCATCCTCTGTCTCTACATTATGATGATCTATTGTCCTGTCCTCTGTCTCTACATTATGATGATCTATTGTCCTGTCCTCTGTCTCTACATTATGATCTATTGTCGTGTCCTCTGTCTCTACATTATGATGATCTATTCTCCATCCTCTGTCTCTACATTATGATGATCTATTGTCCTGTCCTCTGTCTCTACATTATGATGATCTATTGTCCATCCTCTGTCTCTACATTATGATGATCTATTCTCCATCCTCTGTCTCTACATTATGATGATCTATTGTCCTGTCCTCTGTCTCTACATTATGATGATCTATTGTCCTGTCCTCTGTCTCTACATTATGATGATCTATTGTCCATCCTCTGTCTCTACATTATGATGATCTATTGTCCATCCTCTGTCTCTACATTATGATGATCTATTGTCCTGTCCTCTGTCTCTACATTATGATGATCTATTGTCCTGTCCTCTGTCTCTACATTATGATGATCTATTGTCCATCCTCTGTCTCTACATTATGATGATCTATTGTCCATCCTCTGTCTCTACATTATGATGATCTATTGTCCTGTCCTCTGTCTCTACATTATGATTATCTATTGTCCATCCTCTGTCTCTACATTATGATCTATTGTCCTGTCCTCTGTCTCTACATTATGATGATCTATTGTCCATCCTCTGTCTCTACATTATGATGATCTATTGTCCATCCTCTGTCTCTACATTATGATGATCTATTCTCCATCCTCTGTCTCTACATTATGATGATCTATTGTCCTGTCCTCTGTCTCTACATTATGATAATCTATTGTCCTGTCCTCTGTCTCTACATTATGATGATCTATTGTCCATCCTCTGTCTCTACATTATGATGATCTATTGTCCATCCTCTGTCTCTACATTATGATGATCTATTGTCCTGTCCTCTGTCTCTACATTATGATTATCTATTGTCCTGTCCTCTGTCTCTACATTATGATTATCTATTGTCCATCCTCTGTCTCTACATTATGATGATCTATTGTCCATCCTCTGTCTCTACATTATGATGATCTATTCTCCATCCTATGTCTCTACATTATGATGATCTATTGTTCTGTCCTCTGTCTCTACATTATGATGATCTATTGTCCATCCTCTGTCTCTACATTATGATGATCTATTCTCCATCCTCTGTCTCTACATTATGATGATCTATTGTCCTGTCCTCTGTCTCTACATTATGATGATCTATTCTCCATCCTCTGTCTCTACATTATGATGATCTATTCTCCATCCTCTGTCTCTACATTATGATGATCTATTGTCCTGTCCTCTGTCTCTACATTATGATGATCTATTCTCCATCCTCTGTCTCTACATTATGATGATCTATTGTCCTGTCCTCTGTCTCTACATTATGATGATCTATTGTCCATCCTCTGTCTCTACATTATGATGATCTATTGTCCATCCTCTGTCTCTACATTATGATGATCTATTGTCCTGTCCTCTGTCTCTACATTATGATTATCTATTGTCCATCCTCTGTCTCTACATTATGATGATCTATTGTCCATCCTCTGTCTCTACATTATGATGATCTATTGTCCATCCTCTGTCTCTACATTATGATGATCTATTGTCCATCCTCTGTCTCTACATTATGATGATCTATTGTCCATCCTCTGTCTCTACATTAGGATGATCTATTGTCCTGTCCTCTGTCTCTACATTATGATGATCTATTGTCCATCCTCTGTCTCTACATTATGATGATCTATTGTCCATCCTCTGTCTCTACATTATGATGATCTATTGTCCTGTCCTCTGTCTCTACATTATGATGATCTATTGTCCTGTCCTCTGTCTCTACATTATGATCTATTGTCGTGTCCTCTGTCTCTACATTATGATGATCTATTCTCCATCCTCTGTCTCTACATTATGATGATCTATTGTCCTGTCCTCTGTCTCTACATTATGATGATCTATTCTCCATCCTCTGTCTCTACATTATGATGATCTATTGTCCTGTCCTCTGTCTCTACATTATGATGATCTATTGTCCATCCTCTGTCTCTACATTATGATGATCTATTGTCCTGTCCTCTGTCTCTACATTATGATCTATTGTCCTGTCCTCTGTCTCTACATTATGATGATCTATTGTCCATCCTCTGTCTCTACATTATGATGATCTATTGTCCTGTCCTCTGTCTCTACATTATGATGATCTATTGTCCTGTCCTCTGTCTCTACATTATGATGATCTATTGTCCATCCTCTGTCTCTACATTATGATGATCTATTGTCCATCCTCTGTCTCTACATTATGATGATCTATTGTCCTGTCCTCTGTCTCTACATTATGATGATCTATTGTCCATCCTCTGTCTCTATATTATGATGATCTATTCTCCATCCTCTGTCTCTACATTATGATGATCTATTGTCCTGTCCTCTGTCTCTACATTATGATGATCTATTCTCCTGTCCTCTGTCTCTACATTATGATGATCTATTGTCCTGTCCTCTGTCTCTACATTATGATGATCTATTGTCCATCCTCTGTCTCTACATTATGATGATCTATTCTCCATCCTCTGTCTCTACATTATGATGATCTATTCTCCATCCTCTGTCTCTACATTATGATGATCTATTGTCCTGTCCTCTGTCTCTACATTATGAGGATCTATTCTCCATCCTCTGTCTCTACATTATGATGATCTATTGTCCTGTCCTCTGTCTCTACATTATGATGATCTATTGTCCATCCTCTGTCTCTACATTATGATGATCTATTGTCCTGTCCTCTGTCTCTACATTATGATGATCTATTGTCCTGTCCTCTGTCTCTACATTATGATGATCTATTGTCCATCCTCTGTCTCTACATTATGATGATCTATTCTCCATCCTCTGTCTCTACATTATGATGATCTATTGTCCTGTCCTCTGTCTCTACATTATGATCTATTGTCCTGTCCTCTGTCTCTACATTATGATGATCTATTGTCCTGTCCTCTGTCTCTACATTATGATGATCTATTGTCCATCCTCTGTCTCTACATTATGATGATCTATTCTCCATCCTCTGTCTCTACATTATGATGATCTATTGTCCTGTCCTCTGTCTCTACATTATGATGATCTATTGTCCTGTCCTCTGTCTCTACATTATGATGATCTATTGTCCATCCTCTGTCTCTACATTATGATGATCTATTCTCCATCCTCTGTCTCTACATTATGATGATCTATTGTCCTGTCCTCTGTCTCTACATTATGATGATCTATTGTCCATCCTCTGTCTCTACATTATGATGATCTATTGTCCTGTTCTCTGTCTCTACATTATGATGATCTATTCTCCATCCTCTGTCTCTACATTATGATGATCTATTCTCCATCCTCTGTCTGCAGCTGCTGCTCTCCAACAGGACCATGAGATGACTGTTTTATTAGAAAGTACAGAGAAGTCTCCTCCATCTGGACAACAGACAGGACAACAGACAGTATTGTCAGTAAAACAGCCAGTACATCAGACAGGACAACAGACAGTACAACAGACAGGGCAACAGACAGGGCAACAGACAGGGCAACAGACATGACAACAGACAGGATAACATACAGGACAACAGACAGTATTGTCAGTAAAACAGCCAGTACAACAGACAGGACAACAGACAGTACAACAGACAGGACAACAGACAGTACAATAGACAGGACAACAGACAGGACAACTGACAGGACACCATACAGGACAACAGACAGGATAACATACAGGACAACAGACAGGACAACAGACAGTATTGTCAGTACAACAGACAGTATTGTCAGCACAACAGACAGGACAACAGACAGTATTGTCTGTTTGATATTAATTGTTAGTTTTTTCAATGCTTATTATTTGGGTCTATACTGCTATAGATTCTGTAACAAATTCTGTTCACGTTTCTCTAATTGTCCGCCAGATGGCGACTGCTATGATGTTCAATGGCAATCAGTGGCATAATCGTAGATTACGTTGATTTATTAATTAAATAAACTTGAAGCATAACTCGCTAAAACATTCCTTAGATTTCTATTTTATTATATTGTAACGATCCTCGCTATATGAGCCACATTACAATTCCCACTAAGTGGGAAAGCCCTATTGGCGTGATGCATAGGATGTCTGCCTTTCACGCCAGAATCCCGGGTTTGCTTCCCATTCGACACAATATTCTATTATTATTATATTGTAAAAGATGAGATTAAAATGATTCTGTCTACAAGTGACAACTGACAAGTGCGCCACTGGTCACATCCGGGGAGCGCTCTGCTGTCTGCCACCTGTCGCATCCCGCCTCTTTACGTCTCTCGTTTAGAAGACGTGACCCGCAGAGAGGCCCTTCGGATTCTGCCCGTTGACGGGGCATGAAACACTCAAACTCACGGGATATCAAGACTGGAATCGGGCAAAGATGTGAAAAGGGGAATCTTGAGTTGCGATTAAGTAGCCTAGTTGGAAGGAAAGGCTATGATAGAGGAAAAGATGGCGAATAACTCAACTTTAGAAAACGTGTTCTCTCACAGAACAGGACACAATTCATCTCAACCATCTCCATTCACTGAAATCCGGGAAAATCCACTAAAGGTAGGCAACTAGTATCTCACGGATTCTTAAAAGTCGGGACAATCTTTGTCCGGCTGGGAAACGTTATTTTTTATAGTGGAAAAAAATATGATTTTGTAACATTATTTCAGCGGAAAAATTACATTTAGCGAATCTTATGAGGGGAAAATTCATTCTTCAATTCCGTGTCCGCTCTATGACCGGATATGCTCCTGTCTGGAACAAACCATCCCAATTTCGAACTCTCTCAAAAAAAGTTGTAAAGTTCTAAAAACGGTCAATAATTAATATTAACTGGATAAGGACCTTCTGTAGTTTCTTGCAATAACGTCAGAATCCGAAATGAATCAGGTCAGCTATACCATAAGGACCCCTTCTTCATGTCCGCATTGCATGTAATACAACAAGACCACTCATGTTCTGGAAGGTTCTCTACTTCTGATCAATTTAAACAAACCATATCAACATCACCATGGTCACAGCTAGAAACTGTCAGCTCCATCTCCCTGAACGATTAAGATATAATATGCATTTTGGTTCAAATATGCTTATTTTAATTAGGTTTTAGTCATAAAGCGACTGAGAAAAATTAAATTAAAAATGCAACTTTGTGTACCACTTGAATGAATAAGAAAAATGCAATTTTTGTCAACAGATTTTTGTCTAACGTAAACAGGGCTGAAAGATCTGATAGAATAGTTTTTTGTTTTTATTGGGGATTTTTTAAATTAATCATTTTTATATATTTTACAAATGTTTGTATTTAACTTGTGTTTTTAGTGGCAAAAATATGTCTGATTTGACTACATACCTGCCAACTTTTCAAAAAACCTTGGAGTGAGATTTTGTCCTGGGTCCGCCTGGGTCCTGCAGTCGGTGAAAAGCAATTGCACTGCCTGCGTCTCAGAACTGCGGCCGCCTTGATCTCATGAGGTTATCGTTGCCCACGTGTGCATGACGTCAGAGAAAGTCGAGATCAAGTCGGACACAAATCTAACCAGCATGCATTGGGCGGTGATCGCCGGTGATCGATTCTGCGCAGACCTGGCTCATCTCAAATGAGCCTCTTGTCTATGATCTGTCGGCATGGTTATACTGGCCTGTGGCCTTCTTGGAGGCCTTGATGATATCGGAGGGGGGCTCCCATTTGAAGCAGGGCTCCAGATTGGCCATATTTATGGTCATTATTGAGGACAGGGTGCCATCCAATGCTAGGCTGTTTCTTCTCTTGGTTTAGTTCAGTCCCACAACTGAAAACACCCTCTCAGCATCTGCCTTTGCATGGGGCAACACCAGGACAAGCTTGGCGACGGCAGCAAGCCTCTCGAATTCTTTGGCTCCTGTCACCTATGGAAAATGCACCAATACACAATGGAAAAACATACCTTGATTTTTGATTGATTAATACTGTAAGTATACTGTAGGTTGATCCATTAACAAAGTTCAGATAAAAACATGCATAATTTGCAACATGCATGACACATGCATATGCATGCAACAATTTTAAGCAACAGATGTAGCCAAGCCACACCTGCCAAAAGGAAAGACAAAAAAGGAACAAATGTTTACCTTATGCTTCCGGGTTACCATTTCAGCCCAGAAGCTTTCCATTTCAGTTTCGTCCTGCAGGGATATCATTGGCATGGTCTGATAATTTAGAAACTCCTCACCCAGAAGGTCATGCTCCTCTGGCCCATGGTATGGGAGGAGATGGGGAAACCTATTTATGAAAGTAGAGTTACAAGTTGTTACGTTTTAGGTATATAGTCATCAACCAGCAGCAGTTCATACACATCTTTGAGGAGAAGCCACATAAGAATATCTCATGTGCAGTTTAGGAGTGAACACACCTCATCATAAAACACAGGGTATTTTAGCTAAGATGATAGACAATAATTAGAGAAAAAAAACTAACCTTTCAACAAAGTACAGGACATCTTCGATGTCACTTTCAGCCCTCTGCCGTACATCTACAAATTGTGCGTGCTTGATCAGTGGCTCTTCCAGTGGCAGCTTCTTAAGTGCATAGTCCACAGCACTTGTCAGGAAACACAACACAGCTTCATGGAATGAATCCACCTGCTGTGGTGTGATGTCACCCTTGTCTAGTAATCTGTTAAGTTTAGCCCTGGTTGTGAACCCAATGTTCAACTTTCTTCCTGTCACAGATACAGCATATCGGTATAAGGTACAAGGCTAAATATCACATATCACAGTGTTTGATCATAATAATAGTCAAATACTAACCTGGTAAATGGTTTGCCTTTTCATTAAAGGCAATTTCACAAGGCTCCTCATGGCACTGCAGAGCTGCTGGAACCATAAACTTGGAACATAGCTTGCGTACGAATTTCACCATCTACAGTGAGGGAAAAAAGTATTTGATCCCCTGCTGATTTTGTACGTTTGCCCACTGACAAAGACATGATCAGTCTATAATTTTAATGGTAGGTTTATTTGAACAGTGAGAGACAGAATAACAACAAAAAAATCCAGAAAAACGCATGTCAAAAATGTTATAAATTGATTTGCATTTTAATGAGGGAAATAAGTATTTGACCCCTCTGCAAAACATGACTTAGTACTTGGTGGCAAAACCCTTGTTGGCAATCACAGAGGTCAGACGTTTCTTGTAGTTGGCCGCCAGGTTTGCACACATCTCAGGAGGGATTTTGTTCCACTCCTCTTTGCAGATCTTCTCCAAGTCATTAAGGTTTCGAGGCTGACGTTTGGCAACTCAAACCTTCAGCTCCCTCCACAGATTTTCTATGGGATTAAGGTCTGGAGACTGACTAGGCCACTCCAGGACCTTAATGTGCTTCTTCTTGAGCCACTCCTTTGTTGCCTTGGCTGTGTGTTTTGGGTCATTGTCATGCTGGAATACCCATCCATTACCCATTTTCAATGCCCTGGCTGAGGGAAGGAGGTTCTCACCCAACATTTGACGGTACATGGCCCCGTCCATCGTCCCTTTGATGCTGTGAAGTTGTCCTGTCCCCTTAGCAGAAAAACACCCCCAAAGCATAATGTTTCCACCTCCATGTTTGACGGTGGGGATGGTGTTCTTGGGGTCATAGGCAGCATTCCTCCTCCTCCAAACACGGCGAGTTGAGTTGATGCCAAAGAGCTCAATTTTGGTCTCATCTGACCACAACACTTTCACCCAGTTCTCCTCTGAATCATTAAGATGTTCATTGGCAAACTTCAGACGGGCCTGTATATGTGCTTTCAAGAGCAGGGGGACCTTGCGGGCGCTGCAGGATTTCAGTCCTTCACGGCGTAGTGTGTTACCAATTGTTTTCTTGGTGACTATGGTCCCAGCTGCCTTGAGATCATTGACAAGATCCTCCCGTGTAGTTCTGGGCTGATTCCTCACCGTTCTCATGATCATTGCAACTCCACGAGGTGAGATCTTGCATGGAGCCACAGGCCGAGGGAGATTGACAGTTCTTTTGTGTTTCTTCCATTTGCGAATAATCGCACCAACTGTTGTCACCTTCTCACCAAGCTGCTTGGCGATGGTCTTGTAGCCCATTCCAGCCTTGTGTAGGTCTACAATCTTGTCCCTGACATCCTTGGAGAGCTCTTTGGTCTTTGCCATGGTGGAGAGTTTGGAATCTGATTGATTGATTGCTTCTGTGGACAGGTGTCTTGTATACAGGTAACAAGCTGAGATTAGGAACACTCCCTTTAAGAGTCTGCTCCTAATCTCAGCTCGTTACCTGTATAAAAGACACCTGGGAGCCAGAAATCTTTCTGATTGAGAGGGGGTCAAATACTTATTTCCCTCATTAAAATGCAAATCAATTTATAACATTTTTGACATTTGTTTTTCTGGATTTTGTTGTTGTTATTCTGTCTCTCACTGTTCAAATAAACCTACCATTAAAATTATAGACTGATCATGTCTTTGTCAGTGGGCAAACGTACAAAATCAGCAGGGGATCAAATACTTTTTTCCCTCACTGTATAACAGACATTTACAAAAATAGTAGGTGAAACCTGTTTTAGAGGATCCCTGCAGATATCAGCAAGAAACACAGAATGGAAAAAAACAGCAAAATCCAATCCCACCTCATCATGTAACAAAAATATTGATGACTGCTCTCTCTGAAGCAGCAAGTTGAAAGAAGTGAAAGTTGGTACGGTGGCTTGGAAGAACAACAGGTACACTTCTGTCATGGGGTCAGTGAATGTCTGCACAAGTCTACTTCTATTGCACACATTTCCTGTATTTATGTTAAATTCTTTGGAATACATCTTACCTGTTCGAAATCAGCTGAGTTTACATTCACCACACTAAATCATGTTCACACGCACAAACAAATTATTTCTTTCAAGATTTAAAGTTTAAGAGAGTGAGTACTCAATTGGACGACATTTCATTGTTACATACCTAGTCTCAGCTCAGCTTCTTATCAGACTTCTTGAGGTAGTGACCGTTTCTTCTCCTGTTGTCTTTCGCGGCAATGGTGTCTCTTCTTCTGTCGCTAACTTCGTGGTGCAGCGCATATGGTTCAGTGGCGCTCATCAGCGCCATCTACCGTCGGGGAGTTTGAAAAAAGGAACGAACGAGTCTCGGACGATTTTTGTTATTATTTTTTTGCGTGAGAAATTGGATGTGTGGCGTGAGTGCGTGTGAAAACAGGCAAAAACGTGTGTCACACGGCGAAAGCGTGAGAGTTGGCAGCTCTGTAACTATCTGTTGTCAACTCCATCAGTGGCTTGTGAACTGATGGCTAACCCTCTTAAGATAGTTATTTTTTGTATTTTATATTCTGAAAAATATCTGAATCACTGTTCTGCAACATATGCTGTGCTAAACCTAAGGGATAATGTTTGCTAGAAAAACATACCAAATGCTAACGAAATTAGCCTTGGAACATTATATAGTGCTATACAACAAAACAAAAAGAAGTTTGGAGATTTGTATTAGGTCATTTTCATGTGAAATGACCCATGAGCACCAATGTGAAGTTTATAGAAGCATGTCAAATTGGGTGTTAAATTAAAGCTAACAGTCTATATTTTTGAGAAATTAAGTCATAAATAAATGTTTCAACCATTGTCCATCATAAAAATTAGGAATAAGTAAAGGCTTTGATTTCTGGACAAACTGATGGAAAGGGGTCTTAGAAAACGTCTTAAAAGATATTAGAAATACATCAAAACACAGTAATGTTGATGTAAAGACTCCTGCCAACTAAAATCAATACTTAGACATTTGTCTGCCTTCTGTAAGTTTCATAAACATTGCCTTGTGCCTTGTAATTCTGTTACCAAAAACCCACATCTTTAAGATATTTTCTAATTTCTCTCCCTCATGAGGGAGGATAATGAAAGTTCACAGAAGTAACAAGTAAAGGTAGACCTATGAATTTGTTATAGTGTTTTTACTGATATACATTTTGTTTATGAATTAAGTGATTTAAACTCGAAATTCCGTTACGAAATCGATAACAGAATTTCAGAAAAATCGGTAATGGAATTTCTGCAATTGAATTGGCTACAATAGGAAATCATAGTAGTCACAAACCACAGTTGGGTTCACAAGTTTGGACAGCACAGTACAGTACAGCACAGTAGAGTAGAGTATTGTTCAGTAGAGTATAGTTCAGTACAGTACACAGTAGAGCACACTAGAATGTTCTGTACTGTTCTGAACTCTACTCCACTCTACTGTACTGAACTATACTCTACTCTACTGAACTCTACTCTACTGAACTATACTGTACCGAACTACACTACCGTTCAAAAGTTTGGGGTCACTTAGAAATGTCCTTGTTTTCGAAAGAAAAGCAAAAAAAATGTGTCCATTAAAATAACATAAAATTGGTCAGAAATACAGTGTAGACATTGTTAATGAAACTTCTACCAGTAAATGTGTTTTTGTAAAATGTTCAATGTAAATTGTAAAGAGTAGTCCTTGTGCAGAGTTGTATGGTTTGTTCAACTTTTAAATCAGTGGTTTTTGTTTGGCATACATTTTAATGGAAAAATCTGAGTCTCAGGGCAATTCCGTTACCGTGGAATTACATATTACATATTTGAATAATCTAATGTTTAATTAATCAATCAAGGTCTTTAAACACTTGTTGGACAATACATGTAAAAATGAAAAGCCTTTTATGGTGAGTTGACATAAATCCATTTAGTTGCATGTTAAGAAAATATTTAAGAATTAGGAGGTTGTTCCTTTTACATGGTGAGATAGTTGGTCTATCAAAAAATACTTTTCAAATGTTGTTAATATTAAGAAAAATATTTGAATTTTATTTTGATATTTTACAATCTTTCAAGAATCCCTGCTCTGCAATAATAAGGCTTATGCTGTGCATTTATTTGTCATGTTTCCTCAAAAAGCTGTGGTTGAATGTTCGGCATGCATGTAAAAAACAACCATTTTATTTCATCAAAGGGATTAGTGATCACATATTATTGTTCACAGATGGAGGTTTATATTGTTGGACTAACCCTTATCACTAAGATAATGTTAGTAATGTGTCACTATAGTAGTGTTATGGTCATTCACAGCGTCCAGGAGAAGGCTTTGACCACTCAGGCACTTTCCTCCAAAGTGTTTTGTATCTAGTGCAGGAAGTTCAAGTTCATGGCCAGTGAGATAATGGAAGTCAAATCAAATCAAATCAAATCGAATACAACAGGTGCAGACATTACAGTGAAATGCTTACTTACAGCCCTTAACCAACAGTGCATTTATTTTTAACAAAAAAGTAAAAATAAAACAACAACAAAAAAAGTGTTTGAGAGAAAAAAAGAGCAGAAGTAAAATAAAATAACAGTAGGGAGGCTATATATACAGGGGGGTACCGGTGCAGAGTCAATGTGAGGGGGCACCGGCTAGTTGAGGTAGTTGAAGTAATATGTACATGTGGGTAGAGTTAAAGTGACTATGCATAAATAATTAACAGAGTAGCAGCAGCGTAAAAAGATGGGGTGGGGGGGCAGTGCAAATAGTCCGGGTAGCCATGATTAGCTGTTCAGGAGTCTTATGGCTTGGGGGTAGAAGCTGTTGAGAAGTCTTTTGGACCTAGACTTGGCACTCCGGTACCGCTTGCCGTGCGGTAGCAGAGAGAACAGTCTATGACTAGGGTGGCTGGAGTCTTTGACAATTTTGAGGGCCTTCCTCTGACACTGCCTGGTATAGAGGTCCTGGATGGCAGGAAGCTTGGCCCCAGTGATGTACTGGGCCGTACGCACTACCCTCTGTAGTGCCTTGCGGTCGGAGGCCAAGCAGTTGCCATACCAGGCGGTGATGCAACCAGTCAGGATGCTCTCGATGGTGCAGCTGTAGAATTTTTTGAGGATCTGAGGACCCATGCCAAATCTTTTCAGTCTCCTGAGGGGGAATAGGCTTTGTCGTGCCCTCTTCACGACTGTCTTGGTGTGTTTGGACCATGATAGTTCGTTGGTGATGTGGACACCAAGGAACTTGAAGCTCTCAACCTGTTCCACTACAGCCCCGTCGATGAGAATGGGGGCATGCTCAGTCCTCTTTTTTTTCCTGTAGTCCACAATCATCTCCTTTGTCTTGGTCACGTTGAGGGAGAGGTTGTTGTCCTGGCACCACACGGCCAGGTCTCTGACCTCCTCCCTATAGGCTGTCTCATCGTTGTCGGTGATCAGGCCTACCACTGTTGTGTCGTCGGCAAACTTAATGATGGTGTTGGAGTCGTGCCTGGCCATGCAGTCATGGGTGAACAGGGAGTACAGGAGGGGACTGAGCACGCACCCCTGAGGGGCCCCCGTGTTGAGGATCAGTGTGGCAGATGTGTTGTTACCTACCTACTTACCACCTGGGGGCGGCCCGTCAGGAAGTCCAGGATCCAGTTGCAGAGGGAGGTGTTTAGTCCCAGGATCCTTAGCTTAGTGATGAGCTTTGAGGGCACTATGGTGTTGAATGCTGAGCTGTAGTCAATGAATAGCATTCTCACGTAGGTGTTCCTCTTGTCCAGGTGGGAAAGGGCAGTGTGGAGTGCAATAGAGATTGCATCATCTGTGGATCTGTTGGGGCGGTATGCAAATTGGAGTGGGTCTAGGGTTTCTGGGATAATGGTGTTGATGTGAGCCATGACCAGCCTTTCAAAGCACTTCATGGCTACAGACGTCAGTGCTACGGGTCGGTAGTCATTTAGGCAGGTTATCTTAGTGTCC
Source organism: Coregonus lavaretus (assembly GCF_964263955.1). Lineage (NCBI taxonomy): Eukaryota > Metazoa > Chordata > Actinopteri > Salmoniformes > Salmonidae > Coregonus > Coregonus lavaretus. The sequence continues at coordinate 77,012,133 of NC_139990.1, forward strand.
TTGGGCACGGGGACTATGGTGGTCTGCTTGAAACATGTTGGTATTACAGACTCAGTCAGGGACATGTTGAAAATGTCAGTGAAGACACTTGCCAGTTGGTCAGCACATGCTCGGAGTACACGTCCTGGTAATCCGTCTGGCCCTGCGGCCTTGTGAATGTTGACCTGCTTAAAAGTCTTACTCACATCGGCTACGGAGAGCGTGATCACATAGTCATCCGGAACAGCTGGTGCTCTCATGCATGCTTCAGTGATGCTTGCCTCGAAGCGAGCATAGAAGTGGTTTAGCTCGTCTGGTAGGCTTGTGTCACTGGGCAGCTCGCGGCTGTGCTTCCCTTTGTAGTCTGTAATAGTTTTCAAGCCCTGCCACATCCGACGAGCGTCAGAGCCAGTGTAGTACGATTCAATCTTAGTCCTGTATTGACTCTTTGCCTGTTTGATGGTTCGTCGGAGGGCATAGCAGGATTTCTTATAAGCGTCCGGGTTAGAGTCCCGCTCCTTGAAAGCGGCAGCGCTACCCTTTAGCTCATTGCGGATGTTTCCTGCAATCCATGGCTTCTGGTTGGGGTATGTACGTACGGTCACTGTGGGGACGACATCATCGATGCACTTATTGATGAAGCCAGTGACTGATGTGGTGTACTCCTCAATGCTATCTGAAGAATCCCGGAACATGTTCCAGTCTGTGCTAGCAAAACAGTCCTGTAGCTTAGCATCTGCGTCATCTGACCACTTTTTTATTAACCGAGTCACTGGTGCTTCCTGCTTTAGTTTTTGCTTATAAGCAGGAATCAGGAGGATAGAGTTATGGTCAGATTTGCCAAATGGAGGGCGAGGGAGAGCTTTGTATGTGTCTCTGTGTGTGGAGTAAAGGTGGTCTAGAGTTTTTTTTCCTCTGGTTGCACATTTAACATGCTGGTAGAAATTAGGTAGAACGGATTTAAGTTTCCCTGCATTAAAGTCCCCGGCCACTAGGAGCGCTGCATCTGGATGAGTGTTTTCCTGTTGATTTATGGCCTTATACAGCTCATTCAGTGCAATCGTAATGCCAGCATTGGTTTGTGGTGGTAAATAGACAGCTATGAAAAATATAGATGAAAACTCTCTTGGTAAATAGTGTGGTCTACAGCTTATCATAAGATACTCTACCTCAGGCGAGCAAAACCTCGAGACTTCCTTAGTATTTGATTTTGTGCACCAGCTGTTGTTTACAAATATACACAGACCGCCACCCCTTGTCTTACCGGAGTCAGCCGTTCTATCCTGCCAATGTAGCGTATAGCCTGCTAGCCGTATGTTATCCATGTCGTCGTTCAGCCACGACTCGGTGAAACATAAGATATTACAGTTTTTAATGTCCCGTTGGTAGGATAACCGTAATCTTAGGTCATCCAATTTGTTCTCCAATGATTGGACATTGGCTAATAGGATTGATGGGAGCGGCAGTTTACTTGCTCGCCGTCGGATCCTTACAAGGCACCCCGACCTACGTCCACGATATCTCCGTCACTTCCTCATGCGAATGACGGGGATTTGGGCCTTGTCGGGTGTCTGTATGATATCCTTCGCGGCCGCCTCGTTGAAGAAAAAATATTTGTCCAATACGAGGTGAGTAATCGCTGTCCTGATATCCAGAAGCTCTTTTTGGTTATAAGAGATGATGGCAGAAACATTATGTACAAAATAAATTACAAATAACGCGGAAAAACACACATAATAGTACAATTGGTTAGAGGGCTGTAAAACGGCAGCCATCTTCTCCGGCGCTGTTCAACAATCTACTACAGCTAGCTACACCCTGGGCATTTACAGGATCTTGGAAGCCAACACACACTTTGAGTAATTGGTGCTTTGTGTGGCTTTGTCTGTTGGACCCTGAGGAGTTCTCTAAGTACCTGTTGGACCCTGAGGAGTTCCCTAAGCACCTGTTGGACCTGCTCCAAGGCTGAGAATGGAATACATTAATCACTTTGTTGACATGGTTTATTTCTAGTCATCTAACAAACCCTGAACTAAAATCTTGCGTACCATTCTATGTTACGTGCCTCTGTCCACGAGAGATTACATTTCTAGTGGCTTCCTCTGAAGCCTCTTGAGTCATATATAGCCTACAAAGTACATGATGGCCTCTTGTCCTCCATTCCCCTCATACTCATCTTCCCTGGCAGAGTATTCTGTCAGCCACGTTGTCAGGGCCTGGGCAGAGATGAGGAGTGAGGTGAATTCTGTCAGCCACGTTGACGGGGCCTGGCAGAGATGAGGAGTGAGGTGAATTCTGTCAGCCACGTTGCCAGGGCAGAGCTGAGGAATGAGGCATATACTGTAGAAATAGGAGAAGAGACCGTTCTGCAGGAGAATGGGTTTACTGTACTGTAAGGCCTGAACAGCTGGCCGTTCTGATAACTCAACACCCCAGCCTCCTCCCTCCTCCCTCCCTCCCAAGTCAGAGGCCACGGATCAGCCCAGCTCTCTATCAATTCCTCCATCCCCAGCCCGTCACAGTTCTCCATTGTCCCCTAGCACAAAGAAACACACTGTCCGCCCCCCTGGACACTGAGACAGTGGGGGAGGAGAACATCAGTCTCATTCTGTTCTGTCACCTCTTCAGACCCAGAGAGAGGGAGAGTTCTGTTCTGTCACCTCTTCAGACCCAGAGAGAGGGTTCTGTTCTGTCACCTCTTCATACCTGGAGAGAGGGTTCTGTTCTGTCACCTCTTCATACCCAGAGAGAGGGTTCTGTTCTGTCACCTCTTCAGACCCGGAGAGAGGGTTCTGTTCTGTCACCTCTTCAGACCCGGAGAGAGGGTTCTGTTCTGTCACCTCTTCAGACCCGGAGAGAGGGTTATGTTCTGTCACCTCTTCAGACCCGGAGAGAGGGTTCTGTTCTGTTACCTCTTCAGACCCGGAGAGAGGGTTCTGTTCTGTCACCACCTCAGACCCGGAGAGAGGGTTCTGTTCTGTCACCTCCTCAGACCCGGAGAGAGGGTTCTGTTCTGTCACCTCCTCATACCCAGAGAGAGGGTTCTGTTCTGTCACCTCCTCATACCCAGAGAGAGGGTTCTGTTCTGTCACCTCCTCAGACCCAGAGAGAGGGTTCTGTTCTGTCACCTCTTCAGACCCGGTCAGAACCAGAGAGATAGAGGAGATGCAGGAAGCAGCACTCACATTAGATTAGGTGAAACAGCTTGTGTTAGGCCCTATAGAGAACACTCTGGGGTAGGGACAGAGTTAGAACGCTCTGGGGTAGAATGTTAGGGACAGAGTTAGAACGCTCTGGGGTAGAATGTTAGGGACAGAGTTAGAACGCTCTGGGGTAGAATGTTAGGGACAGAGTTAGAACGCTCTGGGGTAGAATGTTAGGGACAGAGTTAGAACGCTCTGGGGTAGAATGTTAGGGACAGAGTTAGAACGCTCTGGGGTAGAATGTTAGGGACAGAGTTAGAACGCTCTGGGGTAGAATGTTAGGGACAGAGTTAGAACGCTCTGGGGTAGAATGTTAGGGACAGAGTTAGAACGCTCTGGGGTAGAATGTTAGGGACAGAGTTAGAACGCTCTGGGGTAGAATGTTAGGGACAGAGTTAGAATAGTCAGGAATGAAGGTGGAACTTCTTGGGAGTCTGTGAAACGACTGCAGAATCAGTGTCTGTTGAGTGGAAAACAAAAACGTGATCATTATCTGCTGTTACATGTGATCTGTTGCTAAGATATTGACCTCATTATGGAGGTTAAAAGTATTATATTGCCTCCTCCTGTTTGATACAAATGTTTCTATTAGTAGTGGAGACATTCTAACTGGGCAGACTATTGTAAGGAGCACCATGACCAGAACGGACCTGCCAGGCCAATTAGGTCATGTTTGTAAGGTTTGCCAAGTAGGACACTCCTCAGTGTGCCAGCCTGCCTGTGGCCTTTGTTATGTTTTCCCTTCCTGCTACAAGAAAGGCAGACCTCTCTGTTCCCTCTGAGTGAATGTGAATGGGCTGATGAATACTACAGGGCATTTCCATGTAAAAGGACCCATGTTAAATTGGGTGTCAAATGAAAGCTAGGAGTCATATATATATATATATATATATATATATATATATATATATATATATATATATATATATATATATAAATTATTATTATTTTATTAAGGCATATATACATTTTTCAACCATTTTTCCATCCAAAAAATTAGGAATAAGCAAAGGCTTTTATTTCTGGTCAAAAAGATGGGAAATGGGTCAAAAGAAGACAGTCTTAAAATATATTAGAAATACATCAAAACACAATAATATTGAAGTAAAGACGCCTGCCAACAAATATCAACACATATTTAAACTGAACAAAAATATAAACGCAACATGAAACAATTTCTAAGATTCTAAGAGTTACAGTTCAAATAAAGAAATCCGTCAATTCAAATAAATTCATTAGGCACTAATCTATGGATTTCACATGACTGGGAATACAGATCTGTTGGTCACAGATACCTTTAAAAAAAAAGGTAGGGGCGTGGATCTGAAAACCAGTCAGTATCTGGTGTGACCACCACAGGCACATGCACACACACACGATAACATACGCACTATACACACACCTACACATGGCTTTTGTGTTGTAGATATGTAGTAGTGGAGTATGGGCCTGAGGGCACACACTTAGTGTGTTGTGAATTCTGTAATTAATGTATTGTAATGTTTTTAAAATTGTAAAACTGCCTTAATTTTGCCAGACCCCAGGAAGAGTAGCTGCTGCCTTGGCAGGAACTAATGGGGATCCATAATAAACCCCAGGAAGAGTAGCTGCTGCCTTGGCAGGAACTAATGGGGATCCATAATAAACCTCAGGAAGAGTAGCTGCTGCCTTGACAGGAACTAATGGGGATCCATAATAAATACAAATTCAAATTTGCCTCATGCAGCGCAACACATCTCCTTCGCATAGAGTTGATCAGGCTGTTGATTGTGGCCTGTGGAATGTTGTCCCACTCCTCTTCAATAGCTGTGCGAAGTTGCTGGATATTGGCAGGAACTGGAACACGCTGTCGTACACGTCGATCCAGAGCATCCCAAACATGCTCAATGGGTGACGTCTGGTGAGTATGCAGGCCATGGAAGAACTGGGACATTTTCAGCTTCAATTACAGTTTTTCTCCATTGGTTTGGCTCATTTCTTGAAACAGAAATTACATTCTCAAAACTCTAAGATCATTTGGCAAAACAGTCTTACAGTTCAGCACAACACTATAGCTCACTTGCAAAAGCTCATATCTCTCCTAAAACTGTTCACTCATGCTTCAAAACTAAATTCCTTTCCCATATAAGGAGTCAGTGCCACGAAAATGGCAAAGATCCTTCTCAATTGCTTTGGCTCATTTCTTGAAACAGACCGGACGTTCTCAACACTCTTGGTGCTTTAGCCAAAATAACGTGGATGGTTCGGCACAACACCATGGTTCACCTGCAAAAGCTCATACCTCTCCCAAAACAGTTCACGCATGTGTCAAAACTAAATTTCCTTCTCATTTAAACAGTCAGTGCCCCCAAAATGCTTCGTCCCTTTGGCATTGTGTAAGCACTGCAAGTCAAAATGTTTAGATGTTTTGTCACTATGGCAGAGGACCATTGAAATATCCCTCATGTCCACCTTTCAGTCTTAGCCCAGTCCTTCATTGACAATGGTTACTGTACTGTTTTTTGTCTAGCTAACAGAATACAATTGTGTATAAAACTGAAAAAAATAAATAGGATTTTAGGGTAAGAGTAGCCTCCAAGGTTTGACATCACACATTGCACTCATACTGCCAAGGAAATTGTAACCATTATCATTCACACACATAAAGTAACTTCCATACATCAGAGTAAAAAGAAAATGTATACAGCATAATATACTGTAATATAAACACACAAACAAAAAACAATGAAAATTATATGCAGCCTACAGTGCTGTAAATAAAGCTGGAGTTTCACAACTAACAGTTCTTCACTGGTCGCTGTCCTCACCCTCCTGGCCATCCACACGCTGCTGTCTGTCTGGCCACAGATTCTCGTCCACATCACAGCGTATATTCTCCCTTGCGATGCAACGAGGGAAGAAACGGCGTGCATGTCGCAACCATCCCCTACACTGATCTCCTGTAATATCCTCACACGCAGCGTCCATTGCATGGAGCAGGGACCTCTGATCTTGAGCCCGATGCTCATACACTCTCCACCTCCAAGCGGAGAAATACTCCTCAATAGGATTGAGGAAAGGAGAGTAAGGTGGTAGGAACACCATGACCATCCTTGGATGAGTAGTGAACCAGGCCCTGATGAGCGGGCCACGGTGGAAATTCACATTGTCCCATACAATGACATATTGTGGTAGGTGAGGCCCTACGAGACCGCTCTCATTTTCAGGGATCAAATCAACATGAAGGCGGTCCAAGAAGATGAGGAGCTTCTGTGTATTGTATGGGCCAAGACTGGGGATGTGAGTGGCCACACCATTCTCCGATATGGCAGCACACATAGTTATATTGCCCCCTCGCTGGCCTGGGACATCCACCATGGCCCGGTGGCCAATAATATTACGGCCACGTCTTCGGCCCTTGGCCAGGTGCCTCCATGTTCAGAAATTGTACTGGTCCTGCATGGTCAAGCTCTTTACATACATGTTTGGCAGCATTCACAGTCATGGACAGCACCTGTCAGGTAACTAAACATACTGTTTGATTGGTCATCTGAGATGTGTGAAACTCCTCCTTCGTTAGTCAAGTTCTAGTTTCACCTGACTGTCAATTGCTGTAATAAATTTATCAAATGTTCCAAGGGATTCATATATGGTATTCATGGTATTATGTTCTTGACTAATTTTGACAATTGAACAGACTATTGTGCATGTGATGACTTATACAATGAAATGACGCTGACACGTTTTGGAGCGAACAACCATTAGACTGAGAATCAACAATCAGTTTAGATCAACAAGATCTATTCACTTGGAAATTGTGCTAAATGTAGGCTACCTGTACTTAATCATTTGCAAAGATGTACTGAGACATTGAGACATGTACTTAGACATTTGCAATTTGATGAAATGAATGAGAAATTCAATTCTGTTGTGAACAATTGCCAAGTGGTTTGGAGGTTTGTCCATGTAGTTTTGAGAATGTAATTTCTGTTTCAAGAAATGAGCCAAACCAATGGAGAAAAACTGTAATTGTGTACAGATCCTTGCGACATGGGGCCGTGCATTATCATGCTGAAACATGAGGTGATGGCGGCGGATGAATGGCACGACAATGGGCCTCTGGATCTCGTCACGGTATCTCTGTGCTTTCAAATGACCATAGATAAAACGCAATTGTGTTCATTGTCCATAGCTTATGCCTGCCCATGCCATAACCCCACCGCCACCATGGGGCACTCTGTTCACAACGTTGACATCTGCAAACTGCTCGCCGACACGACGCCATACACGTGGTCTGCGGTTGTGAGGCCGGTTGAATGTACTGCCAAATTCTCTAAAACGACGTTGGAGGTGGCTTTACAGGGATGTAAACAAATTTGTGCACATAATTACGGAGAAATAAGCTTTTAGTGCATATGGCACATTTTTGGAATATTTTATTTCAGCTCAGGATGGGACCAACACTTTACATGTTGCATTTTTTATATTTTAGTTCAGTTTAGTTTTGGAGAAATGATTTCCCTTCTGTAAGTTTAATAAACATTGCCTTGTGGCTTGTCATTCCGTTACCAAAAACCCACATCTTTAAGATATTTTCTAATTTCTCTCCCTCATGAGGAGGGAGGATAAATGACATTTCTCAGAAGTAACAAGTAAAGGTAGACCTACCAGTTAGTTAGTGGTTTTACTGATATCAAGTTTGTTTATGAATTATTAAGTGATCGGTAACAGAATTTCCCAAAAACCTGTAAAGGAATTACTGCAATTGAATTGGGAAATCATAGTAGTCACAAACCACAGTTGGGTCTACTGTTACTGTCCTCCTTCTACTGTCATACTGTTATGTTCAGCTCATAGGGTATCCTGCTACTGTCCTCCTTCCACTGGTATACTGTTATGTTCAGCTCATAGGGTCTCCTGTTACTGTCCTCCTTCCACTGTCATACTGTTATGTTCAGCTCATAGGGTCTCCTGCTACTGTCCTCCTTCCACTGGTATACTGTTATGTTCAGCTCATAGGGTCTCCTGCTACTGTCCTCCTTCCACTGGTATACTGTTATGTTCAGCTCATAGGGTCTCCTGCTGCTGTCCTCCTTCTACTGTCATACTGTTATGTTCAGCTCATAGGGTCTCCTGTTACTGTCCTCCTTCCACTGGTATACTGTTATGTTCAGCTCATAGGGTCTCCTGCTACTGTCCTCCTTCCACTGGTATACTGTTATGTTCAGCTCATAGGGTCTCCTGTTACTGTCCTCCTTCTACTGGTATACTGTTATGTTCAGCTCATAGGGTCTCCTGCTACTGTCCTCCTTCCACTGGTATACTGTTATGTTCAGCTCATAGGGTCTCCTGCTACTGTCCTCCTTCCACTGGCATACTGTTATGTTCAGCTCATAGGGTCTCCTGCTACTGTCCTCCTTCCACTGGCATACTGTTATGTTCAGCTCATAGGGTATCCTGCTACTGTCCTCCTCCTACTGTCATACTGTTATGTTCAGCTCATAGGGTCTCCTGCTACTGTCCTCCTTCCACTGGTATACTGTTATGTTCAGCTCATAGGGTCTCCTGCTACTGTCCTCCTTCCACTGGCATACTGTTATGTTCAGCTCATAGGGTCTCCTGCTACTGTCCTCCTTCCACTGGCATACTGTTATGTTCAGCTCATAGGGTCTCCTGCTACTGTCCTCCTTCCACTGGTATACTGTTATGTTCAGCTCATAGGGTCTCCTGCTACTGTCCTCCTTCCACTGGTATACTGTTATGTTCAGCTCATAGGGTCTCCTGCTACTGTCCTCCTCCTACTGTCATACTGTTATGTTCAGCTCATAGGGTATCCTGCTACTGTCCTCCTCCTACTGTCATACTGTTATGTTCAGCTCATAGGGTCTCCTGTTACTGTCCTCCTTCCACTGGTATACTGTTATGTTCAGCTCATAGGGTCTCCTGCTACTGTCCTCCTCCTACTGTCATACTGTTATGTTCAGCTCATAGGGTATCCTGCTACTTTCCTCCTCCTACTGTCATACTGTTATGTTCAGCTCATAGGGTCTCCTGTTACTGTCCTCCTTCCACTGGTATACTGTTATGTTCAGCTCATAGGGTCTCCTGCTACTGTCCTCCTCCTACTGTCATACTGTTATGTTCAGCTCATAGGGTCTCCTGCTACTGTCCTCCTCCTACTGTCATACTGTTATGTTCAGCTCATAGGGTCTCCTGTTACTGTCCTCCTTCCACTGGTATACTGTTATGTTCAGCTCATAGGGTCTCCTGTTACTGTCCTCCTTCCACTGGTATACTGTTATGTTCAGCTCATAGGGTCTCCTGCTACTGTCCTCCTCCTACTGTCATACTGTTATGTTCAGCTCATAGGGTCTCCTGCTACTGTCCTCCTCCTACTGTCATACTGTTATGTTCAGCTCATAGGGTCTCCTGTTACTGTCCTCCTTCCACTGGTATACTGTTATGTTCAGCTCATAGGGTCTCCTGCTACTGTCCTCCTTCCACTGGTATACTGTTATGTTCAGCTCATAGGGTATCCTGCTACTGTCCTCCTTCTACTGTCATACTGTTATGTTCAGCTCATAGGGTCTCCTGCTACTGTCCTCCTTCCACTGGTATACTGTTATGTTCAGCTCATAGGGTCTCCTGCTACTGTCCTCCTTCCACTGGTATACTGTTATGTTCAGCTCATAGGGTCTCCTGCTACTGTCCTCCTTCCACTGGTATACTGTTATGTTCAGCTCATAGGGTCTCCTGCTACTGTCCTCCTTCTACTGTCATACTGTTATGTTCAGCTCATAGGGTATCCTGCTACTGTCCTCCTTCTACTGTCATACTGTTATGTTCAGCTCATAGGGTCTCCTGTTACTGTCCTCCTTCCACTGGTATACTGTTATGTTCAGCTCATAGGGTCTCCTGCTACTGTCCTCCTTCCACTGGTATACTGTTATGTTCAGCTCATAGGGTCTCCTGCTACTGTCCTCCTTCCACTGGTATACTGTTATGTTCAGCTCATAGGGTCTCCTGCTACTGTCCTCCTTCCACTGGTATACTGTTATGTTCAGCTCATAGGGTCTCCTGCTACTGTCCTCCTTCCACTGGTATACTGTTATGTTCAGCTCATAGGGTCTCCTGCTACTGTCCTCCTTCTACTGTCATACTGTTATGTTCAGCTCATAGGGTCTCCTGCTACTGTCCTCCTTCCACTGGTATACTGTTATGTTCAGCTCATAGGGTCTCCTGCTACTGTCCTCCTTCCACTGGTATACTGTTATGTTCAGCTCATAGGGTCTCCTGTTACTGTCCTCCTTCTACTGTCATACTGTTATGTTCAGCTCATAGGGTCTCCTGCTACTGTCCTCCTTCCACTGGTATACTGTTATGTTCAGCTCATAGGGTCTCCTGCTACTGTCCTCCTTCCACTGGTATACTGTTATGTTCAGCTCATAGGGTATCCTGCTACTGTCCTCCTCCTACTGTCATACTGTTATGTTCAGCTCATAGGGTATCCTGTTACTGTCCTCCTTCCACTGGTATACTGTTATGTTCAGCTCATAGGGTCTCCTGTTACTGTCCTCCTTCCACTGGTATACTGTTATGTTCAGCTCATAGGGTATCCTGCTACTGTCCTCCTTCTACTGGTATACTGTTATGTTCAGCTCATAGGGTATCCTGCTACTGTCCTCCTCAAATCAAATCAAATTTTATTGGCCACATGCGCCGAATACAACAGGTGCAGACATTACAGTGAAATGCTTACTTACAGCCCTTAACCAACAGTGCATTTATTTTTAATAAAAAAGTAAAATAAAACAACAACAAAAAAAGTGTTGAGAAAAAAAGAGCAGAAGTAAAATAAAATAACAGTAGGGAGGCTATATATACAGGGGGGTACCGGTGCAGAGTCAATGTGCGGGGGCACCGGCTAGTTGAGGTAGTTGAAGTAATATGTACATGTGGGTAGAGTTAAAGTGACTATGCCTAAATAATTAACAGAGTAGCAGCAGCGTAAAAAGATGGGGTGGGGGGGCAGTGCAAATAGTCCGGGTAGCCATGATTAGCTGTTCAGGAGTCTTATGGCTTGGGGGTAGAAGCTGTTGAGAAGTCTTTTGGACCTAGACTTGGCACTCCGGTACCGCTTGAAGCTCTCAACCTGTTCCACTACAGCCCCGTCGATGAGAATGGGGGTGTGCTCAGTCCTCTTTTTTTCCCTGTAGTCCGCAATCATCTCCTTTGTCTTGGTCACGTTGAGGGAGAGGTTGTTATCCTGGCACCACACGGCCAGGTCTCTGACCTCCTCCCTATAGGCTGTCTCATCGTTGTCGGTGATCAGGCCTACCACTGTTGTGTCGTCGGCAAACTTAATGATGGTGTTGGAGTCGTGCCTGGCCATGCAGTCATGGGTGAACAGGGAGTACATGAGGGGACTGAGCATGCACCCCTGAGGGGCCCCCGTGTTGAGGATCAGTGTGGCAGATGTGTTGTTACCTACCCTTACCACCTGGGGGCGGCCCGTCAGGAAGTCCAGGATCCAGTTGCAGAGGGAGGTGTTTAGTCCCAGGATCCTTAGCTTAGTGATGAGCTTTGAGGGCACTATGGTGTTGAATGCTGAGCTGTAGTCAATGAATAGCATTCTCACGTAGGTGTTCCTCTTGTCCAGGTGGGAAAGGGCAGTGTGGAGTGCAATAGAGATTGCATCATCTGTGGATCTGTTGGGGCGGTATGCAAATTGGAGTGGGTCTAGGGTTTCTGGGATAATGGTGTTGATGTGAGCCATGACCAGCCTTTCAAAGCACTTCATGGCTACAGACGTCAGTGCTACGGGTCGGTAGTCATTTAGGCAGGTTATCTTAGTGTCCTTGGATACGGGACTATGGTGGTCTGCTTGAATCATGTTGGTATTACAATGTCAGTGAAGACACTTGCCAGTTGGTCAGCACATGCTCGGAGTACTCGTCCTGGTAATCCGTCTGGCCCTGCGGCCTTGTGAATGTTGACCTGCTTAAAAGTCTTACTCACATTGGCTACGGAGAGCGTGATCACATAGTCATCCGGAACAGCTGGTGCTCTCATGCATGCTTCAGTGTTGCTTGCCTCGAAGCGAGCATAGAAGTGGTTTAGCTCGTCTGGTAGGCTTGTGTCACTGGGCAGCTCGCGGCTGTGCTTTCCTTTGTAGTCTGTAATAGTTTTCAAGCCCTGCCACATCCGACGAGCGTCAGAGCCAGTGTAGTACGATTCAATCTTAGTCCTGTATTGACTCTTTGCCTGTTTGATGGTTCGTCGGAGGGCATAGCGGGATTTCTTATAAGCGTCCGGGTTAGAGTCCCGCTCCTTGAAAGCGGCAGCTCTACCCTTTAGCACAGTGCGGATGTTTCCTGTAATCCATGGCTTCTGGTTGGGGTATGTACGTACGGTCACTGTGGGGACGACATCATCGATGCACTTATTGATGAAGCCAGTGACTGATGTGGTGTACTCCTCAATGCTATCTGAAGAATCCCGGAACATGTTCCAGTCTGTGCTAGCAAAACAGTCCTGTAGCTTAGCATCTGCGTCATCTGACCACTTTTTTATTAACCGAGTCACTGGTGCTTCCTGCTTTAGTTTTTGCTTATAAGCAGGAATCAGGAGGATAGAGTTATGGTCAGATTTACCAAATGGAGGGCGAGGGAGAGCTATGTATGCGTCTCTGTGTGTGGAGTAAAGGTGGTCTAGAGTTTTTTTTTCCCTCTGGTTGCACATTTAACATGCTGGTAGAAATTAGGTAGAACGGATTTAAGTTTCCCTGCATTAAAGTCC
>NC_139990.1:77030091-77035091 GCF_964263955.1 Coregonus lavaretus
ATCTTTTTAAGTGGGAGAACTTGCACAATTGGTGGTTGACTAAATACTTTTTTTCCCCACTGTATATACACACACACACACACACACACACACACACACACACACATATATACATATATATATATGTATGTATATAATAGCCATTTCTGAGACTCACTTAGATAATTAATTTGATGATACAGCAGTTTCAATACAAGGATATAACATCTATAGAAGCGACAGGAATGCTTATGAGGGAGGTGTTGCTGTGTATATATTCTGAACCATATCATGAGCTGTCCGCTCAAGAGGAAGTTTCTCACTGTAACCGATGCCTGTAATCTGGTTAAGGTTATTAATCAACCTACCAGGGAGTTTACAAACACTACAGCAGGGTTCTTCAATTCCGGTCCTGGAGGGCCGAAACACCTCTGTTTTTCATCCTCTCCTTCTAATCAGGGGCTAATTCAGACCTGGGACACCAGGTGAGTGCAATTAACTACCAGGTAGAAATAAAAAACAGAAGTGTTTTGGCCCTCCAGGACCGGAATTGAAGAACCCTGCACTACAGGAACAAGATCATCCACATGTATTGATCACATTTTTACTAATACTGTAGAACTTTGTTTTAAAGCTGTATCCGTACCCATTGGATGCAGTGATCACAATATAGTAGCTACATCCAGGAAAGCCAAAATTCCAAAAGCTGGGCCTAAAATAGTATATAAGAGATCATACAAGATTTTGCTGTGACTCTTATGTGGGGGATGTTAAAAATATTTGTTGGTCTGATGTGATTAATAAGGTGCATCCAGACGCTGCACTTGATGAATTTATGAAATTGCTTCTTCCAATTATTGATAAGCATGCACCTGTTAGGAAACTGACTGTTAGAACTGATAAGGCTCCATGGATTGATGAGGAATTGAAAAACGGTATGGTTGAAAGAGATGGGGCAAAAGGAGTGGCCAATAAGTCTGGCTGCACATCTGACTGGCTGACTTACTGCAAATTGAGAAATTTGACTAAAAAGTCAAGGGGTCTGAATACTTTCCGAAGGTACTGTATGTGGAACTTCTAGATGTGATGTGTCGGACCCCAGTAAGACTAGCTGTCACCATTGGTGTAGGCTAATGGGGAGCCTAATAAATCAAATCAAAACCCACTGAGCACCAACCGACCAGCGTCATTTCAATCACAGAAATAGAATTCATAGAATGGACCTATCCCTCAGACCACTGCAATTTAGCCGGTATACCACAAAAACCTTAGGTGATGTAAAATAGGGTCTAAGCAATAACATAAACGAATATGAAAAAATATCTGAGTTTACACGTCAATTGACATTAAAGGTTAAAATAATTGTTTTCTAAAAAAAATTTTTTTTTAAAGAAATTATCAAATAGTTTGACAACCCTGTTTGTAAGCTTTTAAGTTATATCAAACTCAACCGTTTATCTTTTCAAATTATGAAGACATGGATGTCTCATGGTAGGGTGGGGTATGCAAAATAGGTCAACCTTGAGCACCTCTATCTCCTAAAATGTTTTGGCATGCAGGTCCAAATAACAGGTGGATTACTTTCTGACAAATATGTAACAAAAGTTTTGTTTAAATCGAAATGGATGCTGTCGAAACGTGATTGAATTCTAATGGATTTACCCTACCAGCTATAGTATTGTATCTTCATCATCATCATCATCATCTGGGGAAAAGCACGAGGCAGAATGACTCTGTGCAGCAATTTAGTGTTGAGGTGTTTTGTTGGTAGTATGGTTGGCCCATTGGAACTAAGGTTGATGATCTCTTATCATTGTTATCTGACCCTCAGCTGTGAGTGGTCCAACCTGTTATTACCACTGACCCTCAGCTGTGAGTGGTCCAACCTGTTATTACCACTGACCCTCAGCTGTGAGTGGTCCAACCTGTTATTACCACTGCCCCTCAGCTGTAAGTGGTCCAATCTGTTATTACCACTGACCCTCAGCTGTGAGTGGTCCAACCTGTTATTACCACTGACCCTCAGCTGTGAGTGGTCCAACCTGTTATTACCACTGACCCTCAGCTGTGAGTGGTCCAACCTGTTATTACCACTGACCCCCAGCTGTGAGTGGTCCAATCTGTTATTACCACTGACCCTCAGCTGTGAGTGGTCCAACCTGTTATTACCACTGACCCTCAGCTGTGAGTGGTCCAACCTGTTATTACCACTGACCCTCAGCTGTGAGTGGTCCAATCTGTTATTACCACTGACCCTGGAGCTAGCCTCTCTACCAGGACCCTCAGGGTATGGAAACAACCCTGGAGTCTAGTGTTGTTCTCTATGGGATGATGTTACTAGTCTAGTGTTCTCTATGGGATGATGTTACTAGTCTAGTGTTGTTCTATGTGGGGTGATGTTACTAGTCTAGTGTTCTCTGTGGGGTGATGTTACTAGTCTAGGTGTTGTTCTCTATGGGATGATGTTACTAGTCTAGGTGTTGTTATCTATGGGATGATGTTACTAGTCTAGTGTTGTTCTCTGTGGGATGATGTTACTGGTCTAGTGTTGTTCTCTGTGGGATGATGTTACTAGTCTAGTGTTGTTCTCTGTGGGATGATGTTACTAGTCTAGTGTTGTTCTCTATGGGATGATGTTACTAGTCTAGTGTTGTTCTCTATGGGGTGATGTTACTAGTCTAGTGTTGTTCTCTGTGGGGTGATGTTACTAGTCTAGTGTTGTTCTCTATGGGGTGATGTTACTAGTCTAGTGTTGCTCTCTATGGGATGATGTTACTAGTCTAGTGTTGTTCTCTATGGGGTGGTGTTACTAGTCTAGTGTTGTTCTCTATGGGATGATGTTACTAGTCTAGTGTTGTTCTCTATGGGGTGATGTTACTAGTCTAGTGTTGTTCTCTGTGGGGTGATGTTACTAGTCTAGTGTTGTTCTCTATGGGGTGATGTTACTAGTCTAGTGTTGCTCTCTATGGGATGATGTTACTAGTCTAGTGTTGTTCTCTATGGGGTGGTGTTACTAGTCTAGTGTTGTTCTCTATGGGATGATGTTACTAGTCTAGTGTTGTTCTCTATGGGGTGATGTTACTAGTCTAGTGTTGTTCTCTGTGGGGTGATGTTACTAGTCTAGTGTTGTTCTCTATGGGGTGATGTTACTAGTCTAGTGTTGCTCTCTATGGGATGATGTTACTAGTCTAGTGTTGTTCTCTGTGGGGTGATGTTGCTAGTCTAGTGTTGTTCTCTGTGGGGTGATGTTGCTAGTCTAGTGTTCTCTATGGGATGATGTTGCTAGTCTAGTGTTGTTCTCTATGGGGTGGTGTTGCTAGTCTAGTGTTGTTCTCTATGGGATGATGTTACTAGTCTAGTGTTGTTCTCTATGGGATGATGTTACTAGTCTAGTGTTGTTCTCTATGGGATGATGTTACTAGTCTAGTGTTGTTCTCTATGGGATGATGTTACTAGTCTAGTGTTGTTCTCTGTGGGGTGATGTTGCTAGTCTAGTGTTGTTCTCTATGGGGTGATGTTGCTAGTCTAGTGTTCTCTATGGGATGATGTTGCTAGTCTAGTGTTGTTCTCTATGGGGTGGTGTTGCTAGTCTAGTGTTGTTCTCTATGGGGTGATGTTGCTAGTCTAGTGGTGTTCTCTATGGGATGATGTTATTCACAGAGGTTTAGTTATGTTGTTCTGTTTTACTGTTTTTGTTTTGCAGACGTATCTCCTGGGAATCATCATTTCAATATGTGGGAACTTTCTCATCAGCATTTCTCTGAATATACAGGTAGGGGTGTGTTTGTTTATGAGGGCGTGTACAGTACTATGAGAAACAATATAATCGTTTACTGATGTCACGTCATCCATAATGCTCATTTACCAGAATGGAATCAATAGTTCCTTGATGTTATGGTAGTTACTGTATTATTATTGGATTTTCCATTCTCCTCTTAACATGTCAATGAACTGCTGCCCTTGACTCTCCGCCCTCTCCTCTCTCTGTCAGAAATATGCCCACATGCGCCAGTCCCAGCTCGGCAGCTCCAAGCCCTACTACACGTCAGTGCTATGGTGGAGCGGTGTGGTTCTCATGGGGGTCGGGGAGCTGGGGAACTTTGCAGCCTACGGCTTCGCTCCAGCCACCCTCATCGCGCCACTGGGCTGTGTTTCAGTCATAGGTAAGACACAACCCTTTTAGACATTTCTTTAGTATTATTGTTTATTTATGTAGATTTTCTGTACAATTTTATATCATTTCTTGCATTAAGCATCAATATGAAACTCTTTCCTGGTAGTATTTACCTGTATAAGCACAGGTTTAGGATTAGCTTGCCCTCCCCAATCCTGACCATAACCCTCAGGGGGGGAAAAACACAAAACTGACCTCAGATCATGATGCAGCGTCTAGAAAGCCGCCCTAATATACCTCCAGTTGACACATCCCCGATAAGCCAATAAGATGGCTTGCTGGTTCTGTAACCAACCAATCCCTGTGAAGCCATTCTCTACCCGGCAGGTGCAGCTGTCACCTGTTCAGTGTAAACATTCTAATGGCAGGTTAAATATTGACCTTCAGGTGCAGTCCTCTCCTTGTCCTAGCCTGGTCCCAGATCTGTTTGTGCTGTCTTGCCAACTCTTAAGGTCATTGTCAGGCATTTGGCCATAGGACCTGGGAGCAGGCTAGGGCAATATGGCCAAAATATCATATCACGGTATTGTTCTACTTTTTTGACAGTATTTTATGTTTTTGAATAATATAAGTTCTAAATGTGCTTTATGAGTAGGTCGTGACCCTAGGGTGGCAACACATACCTTCTAAATGTGCTTTATGAGTAGGTCGTGACCCTAGGGTGGCAACACATACCTTCTAAATGTGCTTTATGAGTAGGTCGTGACCCTAGGGTGGCAACACATACCTTCTAAATGTGCTTTATGAGTAGGTCGTGACCATAGGGTGTAAACACATACCTTTTAAATGTGCTTTATGAGTAGGTCGTGACCCTAGGGTGTAAACACATACATTCTAAGTGATGTCA